>NC_042619.1:299620649-299901946 GCF_901001135.1 Rhinatrema bivittatum
GACAATTAGGAGACACCGCGTGCTATACCCCATTGCCTTCAGATCCCACTGCGTCTCTACTCCTTGAGATTAAATCCTTGGCCCAAATGGCCCTTGATGCACGCATGATTACAAATAAGGAATTTAAATTTTTGGTATCTGCTCATCCCATTATGCCCTTGTTTTACATGCTTCCAAAGGTCCATAAATCACTAACCAGTCCTCCGGGTCGCCCAATAGTATCTGGCATAGGCTCTTTGCTAGAGCCATTATCCCAGTTTGTGGACGTTTTTCTTAAGCCCCTGGTATCCCGTTCGAGATCCTTTGTAAGAGACTCTACCCACTTTATGTCTATCTTGGACCGAATAGAGATAACTCAGTCAAATATATTCCTTGTTACTCTTGATGTAGTCTCCCTTTATTCCAACATTCCCCAATCTGAGGCTTTGATAGTTATTGAGAAGGCTTTAAACACTCGTCCGGCTCCCCATCGGGTCACCACCCCCTTTTTTGGTTCAATTGGCGGAGATTGCATTGACGCAAAACTTTTTTCAATTTCAAGACCAGATCTATCAGCAGAATAAGGGGACCGCCATGGGGGCGACAATGGCACCAAGCCTCGCGTGCCTGTATATGGATGAATATGAGGAATCTAACATCTATTCTTCGGAATGGTCTTCATTCATTCACATATGGCTACGTTACATAGACGATGTGTTCATAATATGGACAGGCTCAGACATACAGTTTTTTGTATTTTTTGACTGGTTAAATTCATTGAATTTGCATATTCAATTTAACTTCACTATCCACTCTACATTTGTGTCCTTCCTGGATGTGGCTATCTGTTGGAAGGGTGATCACTTTGAGACGTCACTATTCCGGAAAGATACAGACCGGAACACCCTGTTGGCCTATAACAGCTGTCATCCTAGGGCACTCCGCGACAACATTCCGACTGGGCAATTTCTGAGACTTCGCAGATTATGTTCAAATCGTGCAGATTTCTTGGTACAGGCTCAGAACTTCACCACTCGGTTTTCAGAGAGGGGATATCCGTCGAGGGTGATAAAGAAGGCGTTTAAGCGGGCACTATACACCCACCGGGAGTGGCTTTTTACATCACCCATAACCTCTGATGATACATCCCTGAATTGTATTCTCCCTTTCTCTACTGTTAGTAGAACTGTAGCTAAGATGATAAAAAGACACTGGGTGGCTCTTTCTTTGAACGATCTCATGCATGGTTCTCTTAGGTTCACCTTTAAAAGAGGAACGAACTTACGGGATCAGCTGGTGCACACGACAATGTACGAACGTGATTCGCGATTAGACATGAGAGGGGAACATTCCCCGTGTGGCCACTGCACCATGTGCCATCATACAGAACTTTTTACAGCATTTGTGCATCCTAAAACTGGACGAGTGTTTAAGTTATTCTCTAGGACTGACTGCACCACCAGAGGAGTTGTGTACGTGGTCATGTGTCCCTGCCCTCTGTTGTACGTGGGTAAAACCTCACGTATGACTAAGACAAGGATTATTGAGCACTGCTGCAATATCAGATCTGGTAGAATTGACGAGCCTCTGGTGGCACATTGGCTCCAGGCTGGCCACTCCGTCGCTGATCTCTCCTTCCTTGTTCTGGAGGTGGTCCCACACCCTCACCGGGGGGGAGACTACGCCGGGATATTAGGCAGGAGGGAGCAGCGTTGGATTTTTATTTTAGATACAGTTTCACCCAGTGGTCTAAACAAGGAAATAGAATGGCATCTATTTTATTGATTGATCATTAATCTGGTATGTGTGGTTCTGTGTACTTACCGCTTGCAGCATCTCGCGAGAGAAACTCCTTTCTTTCGCGCCTTTTTTTCATTTAAATGGCTGTCACTGGTATGGGGCATTCGCGCTCCTGATGTCAACTTTAAAGGTATGAATTTTCTATGTTATATTTCTTACTTTGCAGCCTGTTTTGTTCCGTTCTTGATTGATGTTATTTTATTGTAGACATAATATTTTGCTGTGGTCCCTCCTGATGCAGCTCACCCGAAACGCGGACCGCGTCGGGGGACTTTACAAGTATTTTTTATGTTCACTTCATTGGAGTTGCCTCACTTAAATGCATTACAAATACCTGAACTTACAATAAAAATAATTGTGAAGTTTGGATGGAACTGTATCTTTGTTCTTGCACTATGTTGATGTGAGAGATTTCAATTACCCCAATATTGACTGGGTAAATGTAACATCAGGACTTGCTAGAGACAAAGTTCCTGGATGTAATAAATGATTGCTTCATGGAACAATTGGTTCAGGAACCAACAAGAGAGGGAGCTATTTTAGATTTAATTCTTAGTGGAACCCAAGATTTGGTGAGAGAAGTAACGGTGGTGGGGCCACTTGGCAACAGTGATCATAACATGATCAAATTTAAACTAATAACTGGAAGGGGGACAATAAGTAAATCTGCAGCTCTAACACTAAATTTTAAAAAGGGAAACTTGGATAAAATGAGGAAAATAGTTAGAAAAAAACTGAAAGGTGCAGCTGCAAAGGTTAAAAGTGTTCAACAGGCTTGGACATTGTTTAAAAATACAATCCTAGAGGCGCAGTCCATATGTATTCCGCGCATTAAGAAAGGTAAAAGGAAGGCAAAACGATTTCCGTCATGGTTAAAAGGTGAGGTGAAAGAAGCTATTTTAGCAAAAAAAACATCCTTCAAAAATTGGAAGAAGGATCCATATAAAGAAAATAGGATAAAACAAGCATTGTCAAGGTAAATGTAAAACCTTGATAAGACAGGCGAAGAGATAATTTGAAATGAAGTTGGCCATAGAGGCAAAAACTCATAATAAAAACTTTTTAAAATATATCCAAAGCAAGAAATCTGTGAGGGAGTCGGTTGGACCATTAGATGACAGAGGGGTTAAAGGGGCTCTTAGAGAAGATAAGGCCATTGCAGAAAGACTAAATGAATTATTTGCCTCCGTGTTTACTAAGGAGGATGTTGGGGAGATACCAGTTCCAGAGATGGTTTTCAGGGGTGATGAGTCAGATGAACTGAACGAAATCACTGTGAATCTGGAAGATGTAGTAGGCCAGATTGACAAACTAAAGAGTAGCAAATCACCTGGACCGGATGGTTTGCATCCTAGGGTTCTGAAGGAACTAAAAAATGAAATTTCTGATCTATTAGTTAAAATTTGTAACCTATCATTAAAATCATCCATTGTACCTGAAGACTGGAGGGTGGCCAATGTAACCCCAATATTTAAAAAAGGCTCCAGGGGCGATCCGGGTAACTATAGACCAGTGAGCCTGACTTCAGTGCCGGGAAAAATAGTGGAAACTATTCTCAAGATCAAAATCGTAGAGCATATAGAAAGACATGATTTAATGGGACACAGTCAACATGGATTTACCCAAGGGAAGTCTTGCCTAACAAATCTGCTTCATTTTTTTGAAGGGGTTAATAAACATGTGGATAAAGGTGAACCGGTAGATGTAGTGTATTTGGATTTTCAGAAGGCGATTGACAAAGTCCCTCATGAGAGGCTTCTACGAAAACTAAAAAGTCATGGGATAGGAGGCGATGTCCTTTCGTGGATTACAAACTGGTTAAAAGACAGGAAACAGAGAGTAGGATTAAATGGTCAATTTTCTCAGTGCCTCAGGGATCTGTACTTGGACCGGTGATTTTCAATATATATATAAATGATCTGGAAAGGAATACGACAAGCGAGGTTATCAAATTTGCGGATGATACAAAATTGTTCAGAGTAGTTAAATCACAAGCAGACTGTGATACATTACAGGAGGACCTTGCAAGACTGGAAGATTGGGCATCCAAATGGCAGATGAAATTTAATGTGGACAAGTGCAAGGTGTTGCATATAGGGAAAAATAACCCTTGCTGTAGTTACACGATGTTAGGTTCCATATTAGGAGCTACCACCCAGGAAAAAGATCTAGGCATGATAGTGGATAATACTTTAAAATCGTCGGCTCAGTGTGCTGCAGCAGTCAAAAAAGCAAATAGAATGTTAGGAATAATTAGGAAGGGAATGGTTAATAAAACGGAAAATGCCATAATGCCTCTGTATCGCTCCATGGTGAGACCGCACTTTGAATTCTGTGTACAATTCTGGTCGCCGCATCTCAAAAAAGATATAGTTGCGATGGAGAAGGTACAGAGAAGGGCAACCAAAATGATAAAGGGGATGGAATAGCTCCCCTATGAGGAAAGACTGAAGAGGTTAGGGCTATTCAGTTTGGAGAAGAGACGGCTGAGGGGGGATATGAAGAGGTCTTTAAGATCATGAGAGGTCTTGAACAAGTAGATGTGACTCGGTTATTTACACTTTCGAATAATAGAAGGACTAGGGGGCATTCCATGAAGTTAGCAAGTAGCACATTTAAGACTAATCGGAGAAAATTCTTTTTCACTCAACGCACAATAAAGCTCTGGAATTTGTTGCCAGAGGATGTGGTTAATGCAGTTAGTGTAGCTGGGTTCAAAAAAGGTTTGGATAAGTTCTTGGAGGAGAAGTCCATTAATGGCTATTAATCAATTAGGGAATAGCCACTGCTATTAATTGCATCAGTAGCATGGGTTCTTCTTAGTGTTTGGGTACTTGCCAGGTTCTTGTGGCCTGGTTTTGGCCTCTGTTGGAAACAGGATGCTGGGTTCGATGGACCCTTGGTCTGACTCAGCATGGCAATTTCTTATGTTCTTATGTAAAATCCCATTCCATCCCAACCTATGTTGCTCCCTGTTGATTCCCTCCTCAAATTTATCTAGTTTTTTGTTTTACTACTGTATTTACTTGTTCTTTGTTCTATGTAAAGGCTATGCCTTTATATATCCTGGTTTTAAGTTATATGTAAACCGACACGATGTGCAAACGGTTGTCGGTATATAAAAGCGTTTAAATAAAATAAATAAATAAAATAAAATCCTTATCTCCAGGATGTAGTACCCTCTAGGTATCTATCAGTCGCAAAGCACTGCACAAAAAGGGAATAGTGTGGGTTCTCCTCTCATAGGTATTCCTATAATCACGGGTCACCCAATCAAGAAACTGAGTGACAAGGTCTGTGAAAAAAGTATGATCATACTGATTAGGACCATAAATGGAACCCATGACCAGTGGCTTCCCAAACAATAATCCCTGTACAATAACATAACGGCCATTAGGGTCAATAAGTGAGGAATGCAGTTGAAAAGAAATGAATTTGTGGATCAATACGGCAACTCCCCGACTATGGGAGGTACTGGAGGCAGCAAATATCTGACTTATTACCTCGTTTTTTTTTTAAGTTTAAGGTGTTCCAAGGGGGACATATGGGTTTCTTGCAGGAACATTTCTGTACTCCACAGTCTGTTAAGCTAAGATAGCACCTTCTCCCTTTTCACTGGGATGCCTAGTCCCGCCACATTCTATGTGACAAATTTAATCACACTCCACCACCAGGACATGAACAAAGGTTAGAAGTTGTACACCTGCCCCACAATAAATAAGAAATCCCTCAAAATCCTGCTCCCAAATACGATCCTGAAAAAAAGGACCATTCTAAATGCAAGGAACATCAGGTACAACTTCAAGAACTTCCAGTTTACAAATCCTGCAAGATGTCAACAAATCCAAATCAGGCGAGGTAGCTGAGCTCTCCCTTGGTGAAAACAGCCGGGGTACATAAACTTATGCAAAACTGATGTCTCCAGTACATCAGCCTCCACAGATAACTTGACAATCATTACTTAACCACTAGCAGGGTCCTCATAGTAGTGAAAAACTCAGTCTGTCTCGCTCAGGAAAACACAAAAAACCAGTCAAGCAGCAAACCAGAACAGATTCCCCCGGCAAAATCCAGAACTGTTAAAAAAAACAAAACAAAACAAAAAAACCCCAACTCACAGCCCTGACACAGTTACGCAGTCATGACCCCATGCCTCTGCTGGTTGCTGAGGCAACGAGGCCAGAAAATCCTTGGCTGCCTGCAGGGATTCGCACCAGTGGATCCCCTGCTCTGTCCAGATCTTTAATTTAGCAGGGTTTATTAAAGCGAAATGCAGCTGCCGCTGTATAAGTTCAGTGAAGATCGGCCCAAACTCTCGGCAGAAGGCAGAGACTCGCACTGAAAAGTCCTGAAAGATTAACATCCGGCGACCTTCGTAGGTAAGTTTCTTGCACTTGCGATAGGCTTGCAAAATATGTACTTTGGGGAGGATTTTAAAACGAGCGCGAATAGCCTACTTTGTTTGCGCTCCAGGCGCAAACAAAAGTACGCTGGATTTTAGTAGATACGCGCGGAGCCGCGCGTATCCGCTAAAATCCTGGATCGGCGCGCGCAAGGCTATCGATTTCGTATAGCCGGCGCGCGCCGAGCCGCACAGCCTACCCCCGTTCCCTCCAAGGTTGCTCCGAAATCGGAGCGGCCTCGGAGGGAACTTTCCTTTGCCCTCCCCTCACCTTCCCCTCCCTTCCCCTACCTAACCCACCCGCCCGGCCCTGTCTAAACCCCCCCCTTACCTTTGTCGGGGGATTTACGCCTCCCAGAGGGAGGCGTAAATCCCCGCGCGCGAGCGGGCCTCCTGCGCGCCGGGCCGCGACCTGGGGGCGGGTACGGAGGGTGCGGCCACGCCCCCGGTCCGCCCCGGGCCGTAGCCACGCCCCCGTACCCGCCCCCAAAACGCTGCCGACACGCCCCCGAAACGCCGCGACGACCGGGCCCGCCCCCCGACACGCCCCCCTCGGAGAACCCCGGGACTTACGCGAGTCCCGGGGCTCTGCGCGCGCCGGGAGGCCTATGTAAAATAGGCTTCCCGGCGCGCAGGGCCCTGCTCGCGTAAATCCGCCCGGTTTTGGGCGGATTTATGCGAGCAGGGCTGTGAAAATCCGCCCCATTATGCGCAAAGTTTAAGATCTTTGCAAGGACTATGCGTGGTCTGGTTTAGTCCCCTGACACGGGCCCCCCGCGATGCACATGTTCAATTCGCAGGTGGTTAGCCAGGTCAGATGGGCCTAATTCCGCTCGCAGCCACTTTTCTAGGATCTCCTGAAGTCTTCCATCAGTGATAGTGTCAGCAAATCCTACAAACCGCAGGCTAGTTCTCCGGGAGCAGTTTTCTAAGTCATCTACCTTAACCTCCTGCGCATGAACCAGTTTAGTTTATCTAATTTGTCAGTCAGTGCTACATAGGTATTCTCGTCCAGTAGGGTGGGGGTGTGGGGGAATCTCAGACAAGGAACTTTTAAAGGTCTGCACTTTCTTAGGAAATCTCATCAAAGCGGGACCCTAGGGCTTTCACTACTGCAGAGGTTAGATCAGCTACAGAAGCTGCAGTGAGCCCTCCGGCTGCTGCTGGAACTTTTATTATAGTTAACTCATTAAAATACTTTTTGCCTTTTTGAGAGGACCATTTAGAATTACAGAAAGCTGTATTTGTTTTCTGGCTAATAGGTATGTCTGAAGAATTTGTTGTTTATTTTATGTTTTTATTGTCTTTTACAATTTACCTATTTTTATTATGTATATTTGTATGTACTCTGCTTTGTATTTGGATATGTGCAGAATATACTTTTTTTTAATAAATGCCTTCTCAAAAGATTTTAATTCAAAAAAACAATTATATTAAGGAATTTGTGTTTATTTCATGATGATAGCTGCTGCCAGAGGTAGCTCAGATCAGAGTTTTTTCAGGGCTAGGGGCAAACAGTATTATTGCTCTTTATGTCTTGCACATTCAAACAGCTGCTCTCCTCTGGTCTCTTAGTGCAGCACTTTAAGGAAGGGACAAATTCTAACATCTGTACCCAAAAAAATACTAAGACATATATAAATAGGGTTATGTGCAGAATGCCTAATCAAAAGGCAGGAACTACTACTGCAAAGACAAGAGGATCGCCTCTCTGCACACCCCAATGCCAGCACCCACTAATCCACATAAGATACCCGTGAGACAGAGCAAGCCCTGTCTTCTTCCTATCAGTGAAATTAGGGTGGTCCTATGTTGCTAGCTCCCCTCTACTATCAGAAGAATGAATATAACAAACAATTGACCTGATCTCAGGGTAGGCAGTTTTAAAATGGGGAGTTGAAATGGGGGTGTGTTCTCCTACCAAAAAACACAAATCACATCATTAAACTTATAACTGGAAGAAATGAGGCAGGAGAGACAGATCAGAGGAAGGGCTATGTGGATATTTACCTTGTGATCCAGGCGCTGATATTCTCCAGAATTTGGTCTTCGAACACCCTTCAATTTTCTTCCTTCCAGGACAAAAGCGATGATCTTTCAGAAAAGAAAGGTATTTAGCAACTGGGAAATCTTAACCTTGTTCTGGCCAATTTTAACTCAACTTCAATACTCATATGTGTTTCTGGGAACAGCTTCCTGGCATCCTCTTAGGTGCTGTTTTTTTTTTTAAGGTGGGGAAAGAAATAAACCAAACCTTCATGTATGAATTAAATAATATTCTACAAAAGATCCTCCTGCAGTCTGAACAGGCACAAAGGACCTTGGAGCAGCTTCCAGAACTAAGAATGATTACTTTGCTCACTCTTTCAAACGGGCCGATACAGTAAAGCGCGGCAGGGCTGGCGCGCCTTTTAACGCAAATTAGACGCGCGATTCAGTATAGGCACTTGCGCGTCCTTAACGCGTGCCGAAAATGTCGCGTAACAATTAGCGCCCGCTGCATGTAGATGGTATTTAATGACAGGATTAGTTATTCCCCTCGAGACAGTAACGCCCGTCCACAATAGTGCGTCTCTAACAAACATTTTTTAACCTGTATATTTAGCGCCTACCCTGACCCTGGCGTTAGTGTGGTGCTGTGCTTTGTGACAGTCAGATTCGGACAGCATCATGGACTACATGTATATATTGGCTTTGGCGATCTTTTTCCTATGGATGAAAACCAGAATAAGAAATGCTCGGCGAGCGAATTCTAGACGAGCGATTGGAGACAACAGCCAACAGGAGAACCCAGCAGCAAGACCCGAGGAGGTATGTATATGTGTTTGTGAATAACGAATGGCAGCATCACAGGCATCTGGATTTGGGCGTCCCTGAGGCTCCGCAGGTCCAGTGGAGAAATGGATGCCTCTACGGACACTGGGAGAAGGACACCGTGCCAGGCCTTCCTCCGGCATCTAGATTTGGGCATCCCTGAAGCTCCGCTGACTGCTGTGCAGTTGTATAATTACTTCCATATATTTGTTAAATGAATTATCAATATTTTTTTATTACGTTATGCTGATTTTCTTGTGTTGTGTTGTTTTTCATGTAGGCACAGCAGGACAGAGTCGTCCGTGCACAGGACAGGGCAATCAGCAGACCAGGACGTATCTTTTGCCCACGGACAACTCTCTTTGGCATGTCCGAGTGAGATGTAGTCCAAACATACTGGCTCAGCTCACGGGCAATCCCGTTCCTATGTGAAGATCTGCGCTGTGACCTTGAGCCCCTGGCCAATCGCCACCATGCTGTGCCAAGGTTGACGAAACTTCTTGGTGCCTTAAATGTTTTTGACACCGGAAGTTTTCAGAACCCCATGTCATTGTGGGTATGACCCAAGTCTCCTTCTCACGGCATCTGGCACAGGTCTTGAAGGCCATGATGAGGCAGATGAGGAAGTACATCATATATCCTACTGATCCAGTGGAGCTGCAACAGATCTGCAGTGGGTTCATGGCTATTGCAGGGATGCAGAACGTGTTGGGTGCTATAGACTGCACCCATATTGCGTTTCCTCCAAGTCGGAGGAAGAGAGTTCGTTCCGGAATTGCAAGCACTTCCATTCAATGAATGTTCAAGTTGTTTGCGATGTATACCTTCGAATTCTAAATGTGGTTGCGAGGTTTCCTGGGAGCTGCCATGACGCCTACATTCTGGCGCATTCATCTATGGGGACCCATTTCCCAGAGGGGAAGTAGGGTGAAGGCTGTGTACTTGGTGACATCGGCTACGGCCTGGGATTTTATGTCATGTGTACAGGGCTGGGATGTTAGGTATACAATTATGTGTACTTTTATATATATGATGTGTTTATGCAGTTAAGTGCTGTGAAGTGGTCTTTGATGAATCCCTGATTATACCCCATATAAGTGATGGCGGCTATGGCTGTAAGCTCTGGTTGCTAACTCTGCGCTACTCTCTACGCACAGCGGCCGAAAAACGCTACAATAGGCTCATGGCAGTACCAGAAACATGACCGAGCGGACTTTTGGAGCTCTGAAAGGCCAATTCCGATGTCTGGATCATTCTGGGGGAGCCCTGCAGTACAGTGCTGAAAAGGTGGCGAGCATTATTGCCTGCTGCATGCTACACAACATTTGTCAGCGATATGGTGTGGATGCAGAGATAGCAGAAAACTTGCCGCCAGATCCACCTGTGGAACTGGCTGCAGAGGCGGACAACACTGCACGGGGGAAAGATGTCTGCCGAAGGATCATCGATACTTATTTCTCGTGTAAGTTCTTATCTGTTATACATTCATTTCTTGTTAGAGATCTGCTAGGGAGCTAGCAATCTGTTATAAATCTGGTGTGTGTTAGACTGTGAGCTCCTGAAGAGGGAGGAGTTAGTAATCTTGTAGTGTCTCAGATATCGTCTTGCTAAGGAGTAGCAATCTGTAATGAATCTGATATAGTTGCCATCCCTGGGCCGATGGCAGATGACTACACCCCCAAGAGGGACCACCGGCTGGGCTTGGGTATGGAGACAGACACACATAGTTCTTTTATTAAACAGGTTATTAGAAACCACCAGAGGTGGCAGTAGTGAGCTGATATGCCCGGCAGGGCTGTAGTCCCTCAGGTACTGGAACAACGATGCCAGGATGGCTGAGCTGTTGAGAAACTGTAGAAAGTGAGTAGGCAGAGTTCATGAATAGAACTAGATGACAAAACTCACATAAGGTCTGAAGTAAGCTCAGGAGCTGGAAAGGAGAAGCGAGTACCTGGTTCCAGGGAAAGCTCTGAGAGAACGATAACTCACATTTGTTTGTAGCAGTGATAGCTTCCAGGCAGTAGAGAATCTTCAGTGTTCAGGAACATGGGCCCTCGAGGAGCGAGTACCTCTGATAAGTCCGAGAAGGCAGAGTAACTTGGAGGAAACGTGGCCGAATCCATATCCGAATCCTCTCCTTGCTAACTCAACAGCTCAGCCATCCTGGGATCGTTGTTAACATTTTCAAAGACCTTTAAATATTGGAAGCAGATGACGTCATCTCAGGGGGACGCCCCTGAGGTTCGCGCCCTTGTTGGTACAAGAGTCGGGCCGCGCGTGCCCTAGGCATCAGGACAAAATGGCGGAGTTGCAGCGTCGAGTCCGTCCGGGGACGCTGGAGGGAGACGGTATGGATACGCCGCGGCAGCCAGCCATCCATCAGACCCAGAGGGAGTCGCCACAGAGGTAAAGAAGGCGGAGTGAAGACGTCGAGCAGCGACGGTCGCAACATTTCTCCATACTGATGTGGCGTTTTTATTCTTGTACATAGCTCTGCAAAATTTGAGATATAATCCTTTTAATGCCTATACAGTATGTTACATCTTGTTTTGTGTTTCTTGTTTTGTGATCCATCCATCAAACAAGTTCCCAGCAAGTAGAAAAGTGTAATTTCTCTTTATGAAACAAATAAAAACATTTTTTTGGAATTTGTCCTTGTCTGCTCTGTGTTTTCCATTGCTTCATTAATTGGTCTTGATGTATAAAATTAATAAAATGTGCATCGATTTTAGCCTCAATAAATTGCTTCCTTTTGTTTTTTTTTTATTATACGTTCTTATGTCATTTCCTCCGTTATTTCGGTGTCCATGAGGCTCCGGGGACCAGTGGAGACATGGACGCCTCTATGGATGCCGGGCCGGGTCTTCCTCCGGCGTCTAGAATTAGGCGTCCCTGAGGCTCCGCGGGTCCAGCGGTGACATGGACGCCTCAACAGACGCTAGGAGAAGGACGCAGGATGTTTGAATGTGTAACGCCATCCCCTGCAGCCATGCCCGGACATTTTGTGATTCTTGCTTGTCGAGATGCCACGCAGGAGGCTCCCGAATATTTCAGAGGGTGATGTGAGGCTCCTGGCCCAGCTGATCGTGGACGATGAGCACCATCTGTATTTCCGCCCTGGGCATCCGCGGGACCAGGATCGGGCCGATGACGTCTGGTGGACGCTCAGGGTGCATTTCAACGCCCAGTCATCCTTCCCAAGGGAGGTAAGTTCGTAGGTCTCTGTTGTGGTAGGCCAAAGTCTCATCTAGGTTGCTTGGAGAAAAAAATCAAGTTCAATTAAATTTAGTGTTTTGGTGTGGTTGATATGGGTCAAACATCTGAGGGAAAAGCTGTTTTGCATTGCAGGGGGTCAGAAAAGAAAAACTGACACTTAGGGATAGATTTTTAAAGTTATGCGCGGGCATAGATTTGTTCGCGCAACACGGCGCGAACAAATCTACGTCCGATTTTATAACATGCGTGCGCTGCCGCGCGCATGTTATAAAATCCAGGGTCGGCACGCACAGGAGGGTGCACAATTGTGCAATCTGTGCGCAGCTGAGCAGCCTGCCTCCGTCCCCTCCGAGACCGCTCTGAAAACGGAGCGACCTCGGAGGGAACTTTTTTTCCACCCCCCCACCCTTCCCCTACCTAACCCACCCCCCAGCCCTAACTAAATCCCCCCCCCTACCTTTATGCAGAAAGGCAGGCGGTAATTGGCGCGCGCTGGCGCGCCATTCCCCAGCCCAGGGGCTGGTTCGGAGGCCTCTGTCACGCCCCCGGGCCGGCACCACGCCCACGGCCCCGCCCCCGGAAGTCCCCGAATGCCATGAGCCCCCGACATGCCCCGGGACTTACGCGCGTGCCGGCAGCCTATGCAACATCTGCACGTGTAAATCCGGCTGGATTTACACGCGCAGGGCTTTTAAAATCTCCCCTTAGTTTGTTGTGTTCGAATTGCTTGTTGCCTCAAAGGGATCAGAAGCAAAGTAAAAGTAAAATAGCTAATTAATATTTTTTCTATTTGTTTTCTTCTGTCGCCAGGTTGAGGCATTGAAAGAGGGCCCGAAGGCTCAGAAGGGAGGAGCCGGAGTAACTGCAGGGCCTGCGCACCCACAGAAGACCGGCAGAAGGTATGTGCTGTTCGTAACCCTTAAAGAAATTGAAATGTCATGCTTACGATGATGCAAGAGGTGAGGTCTTATTTAATAATGGCTATAAGAAATTTATCCGTCCTACCATTCTGGATCTTTGCATGCGCAGCAGTAATGCTTTCGCTTTTTCTCTTTTCAGAGATATCTTCGGAGGAAGAAGAGGAGCAGTAGCTCTCCTCCTCACCTGCAGCCTCTCCCGCACATTCACCACCACCACCACCTGAATTCTCTCCCCAACAGCCTGCCCCCATCTCTCCTGCCCCACCAGCTATGGGGGACGAGGAGGACATCGTCGTTGACGATGTCCGCCCGGTCTCTCCAGAGCATACAGGTGCGGGTCGACGGCCGGAGGCCAGAACAGCATCCGGGAAAGGGCCATCAGCCCTTGAGGGACGCCTGGATGCTGTGCTGGCTCTCCAGGTCCAGTTGACCCGCAGCCTGGATGACCTGAAGGGACTGGCGGTGCAGGGGTTGACAATCCTTCTTGACCTGCGCCATGGCCAGCAGAAGATTATAGAGCTGCTGTGCTCAATGGCAGCAGCACAATCCCTGTTGGTTATGGCGCGGGCTCCTGTCGGACGGCCACCATCTCCCCATCGTCAATGACGATGATCCTCCTCTTCCCCAATGGCATGGTCCCTTTCCCTATCAGAAAAGGTTTTCTAGTTTCTAGTATGTGTAAATAGTTTAAAAAATATATATTTTTTTTAATTTGGAAATTGTATGAGTTTGATTATTTAACGTTTTTGGTTTTTTTTAAAGAGTTATTGAATGAAAGTATTGTGTGTTGTGAGGAGTAGGTTGTAATATAAAAATGAAACGTTATTTTATAGATAAAACAAACTTTTATTTAATAAATATTATGGGTGGTTAAGGGAACGAAAAGCTGAGGCGCCATCTCTGATGGCGCTGATCATTTCCTTCATCAAAATCGATTGAGAAGCCAGTGCACCGTTGATGTTGGCTCAGATCTGCCTCAGTTCCTGGAGCATCAAGTCATTATATGTTGATCCTGTTGAGAGGTAATTCCAGTCATAAACTGCTCGCTTAGCCCGTCAATTCCAAATAATGCCTATTCCAGGTCGCGTGATATTGTTGCCATTTCCTGTTCCGGTGCAGCAGCAGCCTGTAGCAGAGATGGTTCTGATGCTACAAATGGTTCCAGGAGTACAGATGCCTCAGGTTCTTGGCTCACTGAAGACACATCGAACAGGTTAAGTGTGACAACTTCCTCTGTTGAGACGTGTTGGCTGGGGGAGTCAGTGTTCGACATCGCTTTTTGGACGGCTGGCTAGAACTTGTGCCTTCCCACTGTTGAAGATCACCGTACTCTGGGCTCGACCTGTGCAATAGTACGTTTTCCAGCCATGATAATTTCTGAATGGGGAAAAAAAAAAAAAAAAAAGAAGAAATGGGATAAATGAATGGAGAGACAGCATGATGGAAATAGCCGAAAGCAGAATTAATGAAAAAAATAGTGAACCAGAAACATGAGGGGCCCATGGGCAGCATCAAGCAAGAGCCTGAACTTGTGCCTGCAGGCTGTTGCCTATCTCTGGACTTTGCCTCTACCCGTGCAATCGAATGTTTTCCTGGCATGATTGTCTGAATGGGAGAAAAAAAAACGGAGAAAATGGATTAATGAATGGAGAGACAGCATCGAGCAAAGACCCAAAATCAGCAAAATGAAAAAAGAAGGACCCTGAAAGAAGAGGGGCACATGGACAGCATACAGCAAAGAGCCAAAATCAGCAAAATGAAAAAAGAAAGACCCAATGGACAGTATCTAGACGCCGGAGTAGGAGAGGGGGCGTCCTCGCTCAGATGCCCTGCTGGTCATCCGTAAAACTAGCGGGGCCTACGACAAGGACGTCCATGCCATGGATATTGGTCGGAGAGAGGCAGGAACGTCCATGGTCGTAGGCCCCGCTACCTTCCAACGTCCATGGCCTGTGGTGGAGAGCCGCTGCCTTCAGCGCCCGGAAAGGTTGGTAGCGGGGCCTACGACATGGACGTCCAACGCCATGGACGTTGGTCAGAAAGAGGTGGTAACGTCCATGGTCGCAGGACCCGCTTCCAACCTTTCTGGGCGCTCCAGGCAGCAGCCCTCCGCCACAGGCCATGGACATTGGAAGGTAGCGGGGCCTTCGACCATGGACGTTCCCACCTCTTTCTGACCAACGTTCATGGCGTGGACGTCCATGCTCGGAGGCCCCACTAGTTTTACGGAGTCATGGACATTGGTCGGAAAAGAGGCAGGAACGTCCATGGTCGCAGGCACTGCTACCTTCCAACGTCCATGGTCTGCGGCGGAGGGCCACTGCCTTGAGCGCCTGGAAAGGTTGGTTGGATGTTCGAAAGTAGCGGGGTAGGTAGCTAGCGTGGCCTCTGAGTGTCCATGACTCCCGGCGTCCATACGGGGCCTGTTGGAAAGAAGTGTCCATTAGTATGCCTCCTACCTGCTGAGAGTAAAGCGTTGCCGATCTTCCGATAGATATCCAAAGGAACCGTTGTAACCGGTCTGTCCTGGCCCGACCCAAATACAAAAGGACTTTCTTACTTGGAGATGCGACTTATATACACGTTCAAGGTAGTATTATGACGCGGCGATGATGTCACGAAGGGGGAACAATGGGATAATTTTCAAGATCGATGAAAATTTTGGAATTCATTACATTTTCGAAATGACAACTCCTGTTCCATTGAAATGACATATATGGAAGAGCAACAATTTGTGCAGCGCACCCAGGATACTGTATAGACACATTCTATAACGTCCTATACAGTAAAATCGATAGCGAACTCCGACTGCGCTTTAGGAGCACCTTTGGCGCCGCTTTGATTTGCATCTAATTTGAATACTGAATCGCACGGATTGAGAAACCAAATGCGCGCGCGTCAAAGGTGCAGGCGCTGGACACAGCCACACTTTATTTTACGCGTCGGTACTGAATCGGCCTGAAAGAGAGAAACAAGCCATTAACTCTAATGAAACCTTACTGAGAGTAATGGCTTACTTTTTTTTTTTTTTTTTTAAGTTAATCATCACATTTTGTGGTCTGCCTCAAAATTATTGACCATGCTAAGAACTGGATCAACAAAACTGAAGCCCCTATTACATTAAACAAAACAAAAATGTTCTCCTTTCTTCTGTGACATAGTTCCATACACTTTTTTTTTTTTTTTTTTTTTTTAACTGGAGGCAATTCTACTTCTCCTGAAGTAAGAAGCCTCACAGCAGTGGAATGGGACAACTAGCCTGACACAGTCGACACTGCCAGATGACACTATGAGCAGTGCACAGAACCCATCACCCACCTTTCTTTTATTGTGATAGGCAATGTACAGCGCCGCCACAACAATGGCAGTGGTCACCAGGTAGGCAAAGAAATGGCTGCTCGTCGTCTCCATGTTTGACGCCTTGTCATTTTGAGGGTTCAGTCCCTGTTTATTACTCTCTTTACCAGCATCATCTCCACCACCTAGGCCATTTTGTTCTTCGTTAATCTCTGTTGAAACATAGAACATTTAGTTTTTAGCTGCACGTTTAGCATGCAATTTCTCCATTGGTTTATAAACATGGATGATGTAATGTGCAAGGTGTGCTGCTAAGGGGATGGTGCATACAGATAGAAAACAAAACCTAAAGAACCAGACATTTAGATTATACAACACCCTCTCAGATCCTGCTGAACTTAGAGCTATGCGAGCATGGCTCACAGATTGTGAAGAAAGTATTAAACTACTAGCTAAAATCTGCTGAGATTCCCCAGAGGCCCCTATTCACTGTTCTTCCCTAGTCTGTATCCAGCACTCCTTTCCACCCTCTTCTGCCCTACCTCAGCACATCTTTTCCTTCTCAGCTGTTCCCAGCAGACTTTGATCGACCTCCCCAGCTTTACCCCAGGGCTCCTTTTCCCCATTCTTCTGTAAAGGATCCATCCCCAGCACACACGGACCCTGCTTCCCCAGACCAAACCCAGCACACACCGAGCCCCCCTCCCTTGACCAATCCCAGCACATTCTGACTCGCCCTTCCCAGCTCGACCCCATACACTGTGCCCTTCCCTCACTGATCCAGCCCTAGCCCTTCCCCCATCCCTGCCCACTCTGAACCACCCTCCCCAGCTCAACCCCAGTACACTCTGCCCTCTTCCAGATTGACCCCAGCACATGACCCACCCTCTTATCCAAAATGAAATAAAGGGGGGGGGAACACCCCCCAAACCCACAAATAAAGAGCTTTCCACTCAAGTAGCCCCCCACCCCATCATGGGTCCATGGATGTTCTGGGGCTCCTGCAGCCCATTAGACACTAATAGCATCTTTAAAAAAAACAAAACCACACACTTCCAGTCCCAGTTCAGTGACACACCACCCCCGCTGACCAAACCCACTTAAATAGGCCTCACGAGCCCCCAATCCAATGTGGTTCTGAGTCTTCCGGGGGCAGGAGCATTTCCCACTTGCGGCTGCTCTGACATGTCAAAATGGCTGCCAGTCAATCTGAGGCTGGCACTATTATGTTGTATGGCAACTGGCAATCAAACTCCGGCAAGACCTGGACCCATGTTGGGGTGAGGGCTAGGTTGGGGGTTCTGGGGGCCAGTGAGGCCTATTTGTGGGTTTGGATGGCTGGAGGCAGAGGCGGGATTGGTTCTATTTTAAAGAAAGTAGTGATTAGTGTCTGGGGATTATCTGAGACTTCCGGGGCTGCACACATTTACCTCACCAGCTGCCGACAGACAACATCTGGCAATAAGCGTATTATAAAGAAGGATCACTTTGGGCACTGCTTGTATAAATAAATAAAATAGCTACAAATCAAATCACTCACTACCTAATTTCTCACTCTGCAAACACCCCGCATCTAATCAGACTAAACCAGACACATTGCAAGAGCTTTCCTATGCACACTGTACCTGTGTAATCTGACCTCTTCCATACACATGCATGCTACTACCTCCATCCTAAGGCACACTGATTTGCACATCAATGCAGTCATCTTTGCTGTGGATCAAAGGGGAGCAATATCTCTGCACAGAGGCGAGTTCCTGCCTTGACAGCATTCACAGCACTGAGGCAGGCTCTCAGTCCAAAGAGAAATCGGCTATCCAGGCTTATGTCACCAGAATTCAGAGATTTGGGGCCATGCAGTTAGTTACACTCAGGCCCCACCCAAAATCACACTTCCAATACAGGGAGTTTCCAGCATGTGTGGAGGAGGGGGAATTATAAGATTATCATTCCCTATTGCAGTTAGGAGCTCCTGCTAAAAGAGAGCATCTACATAGGAAAATTAGTTCTTACCTGTTAATTTTCATTCCTGTAGTACCATGGATCAGTCCAGACCATGGGTTGAGCCTCCTGACCAGCAGATGGAGACAGACCTAAACTGAAAGGGTATCCTACATGAGGACAGAGTCTACCCTGTAGCCCTTCAGTATAACCATTGTCAAAGCAGAAAAACATGAAGATAAACACCATGCAACAAGCAAGTAACAGAAGAACTCGAGCAATTAACAAGAGAACTCTTGAAACTTTAAAGTAGTACAAACAGTGAATGAACTCTGTGTATGGACACTCTTGCATGAATGCCCACAACCATCACTTAGGTGCTTCCGGTGCCTCTTATGAATGAACACATAGAAAAGAAAAGAAACATGTGGAAAACAGCATTTGAGGAAAGTTTAAGAAGCTTCGAGCGGAAAGAAAGACAGTAAAGGGAAGGGCGTCTGGACTGATCTATGGTACTACAGGAACGAAAATTAACAGGTAAGAACTAATTTTCCTTTCCCTGTATGTACCCAGATCAGTCCGGACCATGGGATGTACCAAAGCTTCCCTAAACAGAGTGGGACCTTGACAGCCCCGCTCGAAGTACCTGCCGACCAAAGGAACCAAAAACTGGCGCCTGAACATCAAGGCGGTAATGTCGAGCAAAAATATGCAGAGACTTCCAAGTAGCTGCCCTGCATATCTCCTGCGGAGAGACCGACTGGCTCTCCGCCCAAGAAGCAGCCTAAGAGCGCAAGGAATGAGCCTTAAGGCCCTCTGGGACTGGATGTCCCTGACAGATGTAAGCCGACGAGATCGCCTCCTTCAACCAGCGAGATATCGTAGTTTTAGAGGCCTGCTTGCCCCGGTTGGGACCACTCCATAAGACAAAAAGATGATCCAACACTCGGAAATCATTAGTTACCTGAAGATAACGCATGAGCACGCGTTTCTCATCCAGACGGCGTAGATCATCCCCGCTAGAGCTTGCTATGTCCGCAGGAGAGAATGCGGGGAGCTCCACCGACTGATTGACATGGAAGACACAACCTTCGGCAAGAACGACAGGACCGTCTTAAGAGAGACCCCGGAGTCTGAGAAATGTAAGAAGGGCTTACGGCAAGACAACGCTTGGATCTCAGACACCCATCTGGCGGAGCAGATAGAGACCAAAAACACCATCTCAAGCGTCAGATCCTTGAGGGTAGAGCGGTGAAAGGGTTCAAAGGGAGCCTGACAGAGAGCCCGGAGGACCAGATTCAGACTCCACGAGGGACAAGTAGGACGCAACGGCGGCTTCAAATGTTTGACCCCCTTGAGAAAACGGACAATATCCGGAAGAGACGCAACCGCGTAGCCTTCAAGGCTTC
Source organism: Rhinatrema bivittatum (assembly GCF_901001135.1). Taxonomy (NCBI): domain Eukaryota; kingdom Metazoa; phylum Chordata; class Amphibia; order Gymnophiona; family Rhinatrematidae; genus Rhinatrema; species Rhinatrema bivittatum. The sequence continues at coordinate 299,640,428 of NC_042619.1, forward strand.
CCAAGAGAGAGCCGAGGGCAGACACCTGTACCCAGAGCGAGCCGAAGGAGAGGCCCTTAGAGATGCCACGCTGAAGGAATGAGAGGACTAGCGATACTGGTGCCAAACGTGCTGAACACCCGCTTCCTCGCAGATGAGCTCGAAGACCTTCCAAACCCGGACATAGGCGAGGGAAGTAGAAGTTTTGTGAGCCCTCAAAATAGTGGAGATGATGTCCTCAGCATATCCCCTCCGCCTCTGCCTCCTCCGTTCAAAAGCCATGCCGCAAGACAAAAGCGGTCCGCCTGCTCGAAAAATACGGGACCTTGGCGGAGAAGTATTGAAGATGGCCGAGACGAAGGGGACCGTCCGATGCGAGGTTGACTAGGTCCACGAACCACGGCCTGCGAGGCCACTCGGGAGCTATGAGAATGACCAGACCTCTGTGAAGCTCTATCCGTCTGAGCACTTTCCCTATGAGGGGCCAAGGAGGAAATACGTACAAAAGGACGTCGCGCGGCCAAGGAAGGGCCAGAGCATCTACCCCTTCCGAGCAGTGCTCCCTCCAGCGGCTGAAGAACCGAGGAGCCTTGGCGTTGTTCAGAGCTGCCATCAAGTCCAGGTGCGGAGGACCCCACCTGCTGATGATCAGGGCCATGGCGTCAGACAGCTCCCACTCGCCTGGATCAAGGCGCTGACAACTCAAGAAGTCGGCTTGAACATTCTCATTGCCCGCGATGTGAGAAGCCGCGAGGCACTCCAGGTGTCGCTCGCCCACGCGAGAAGCCGACTTGCTTCGAAGGCCACCAGGCGACTCCTGGTGCCCCCCTGGCGATTGATGTACCCCATGGTGGTAGAGTTGTCCGAGAGCACCCGGACTGCCCATCGAAGCAGTGGGAGAAATGCCTTGAGTGCCAGATGAACCGCACGAGTCTCCAGGCGGTTGATGTGCCAGCGAGACTGGGCTGGGGACCAGTACCCCTGCGTGGCCTGAGACTGGCAAACCGCTCCCCAACCGGAGAGGCTGACGTCCGTCGTGACTACCATCCACTGCGGGGTCCGAAGGGACATTCCACGGAGAAGGTGCTTGAGCGATAGCCACCATTGTAAGTCACTGATGGTAGAGTCGGAGAGCAGGAGCTGCGTCTGAAACTGTTTCGATACCAGCTGCCAACGGGTCAGCAAAGCTCTCTGTAAAGGACGCATATGCGCAAATGCCCAGGGGACCAAGTCTATCGTGGAAGCCATGGTCCCCAGGACCTGCAGATAATCCCATGCCGTGGGAAGAGGCATGGAGAGGAAGCTCTGAACCTGATCCATCAGCTTGAACGCTCTCGAGTCCGGCAGAAAAACCTTGCCGACGCGGGTATCGAAGCGAGCCCCCAGGAACTCTAAGACCTGGGTCGGTCGGAGATCGCTCTTGGAAAAATTGACGATCCATCCCAGGGACGAGAGAAGAGCAAGGATGCGGTCCACCGCCTGGCAGCATAGGGTCTCCGAATTGGCCCGGATCAACCAATTGTCCAAGTACGGTGGACCAGCACACCGTTCTTCCAGAGGGCTGCCGCCACCACCACCATCACCTTGGTAAATGTGCGTGGTGCCGTGGCGAGGCCAAAGGGCAGGGCCCGAAACTGGAAATGTTGGCCCAAGATGTGGAACCGGAGAAACCTCTGATGTTCGGAACGGATCGGTATGTGCAGGTAAGCCTCCATCAGATCGAGTGAGGCCAGAAATTCTCTGGGATGGACCGCTGCTATCACTGCCCACAGGGTTTCCATCCGGAAATGGGGCACGGTTGACAATCTTGAGATCCAAGATGGAACGAAAGGAGTTGTCCTCCTTTGGGACCACGAAGAAGATAGAATACTGGCCGGCGCCTTGTTCTGCCACCGAGACCGGGAGTATCGCCCCCAGCCTCTGGAATCTGGTAAGAGTCTGAGTCACAGCGGCCCGCTTCCGGTGGCCGCACGGAGAGACCATGTACAGGTCCGGAATGTTGCGAGTAAATTCTAAGGTGTAGCCTCTTTCTATTGTTTCGAGGACCCACCGGTCTGACGTAATTTTGGCCCATTCCTCCACGAACAGAGACAAACGTCCACCTAAGTTGGGAAGAGAGGGATGGACTGGCGGATTCTCACTGGGAGGCAGGCTTGGGCGCGGGACGATGGGGAGCAGCATCTCAGAAGGCCCGACGGCCTCGAAAGGACTGAGACCTGGAGGAATTTCCCCTAGAGAAGGCGCCCCTTGCTCTTGGGTGATATCTGCATTGGCCCCGGAAACGGGTACGAGTAGGAAAGAAGGATCTAGCCTGTTTCGGGCGGTCCTCAGGCAACTTATGAACCTTGTTTTCCCCCAAGGATTTAATAAGCTGCTCCAGGTCCTCACCAAAAAGCAACTTACCTTTGAAAGGGAGAGTTCCCAGCTGTGCCTTGGAAGATGAATCAGCCGCCCAGTGTCGGAGCCAGAGGAGCCGTCTGGCCGAGACCGCCGAAGCCATCGCCTTCGCCTGCACCCGGAGCAAGTCATATAGGGCATCCGCCTCATAAGCTATAGTGCCTTCTAACCTGTCAGCCTGCTCTGCCTCTGCAGACAGGAGGTCTTGGGTGCTGAGTAATTGTTGGACCCATCTAAGGCTTACCCGCTGCATGAGACTGCTGCAGATCGACGCCCGAACACCCAAGGCCAGGATTTCAAAAATGCACTTGAGATGGAATTCCAGGTTGCGATCTTGGACATCCCTCGAGGCCGTAGCCCCCACCACCGGGATGGTGGTATGCTTAGTGACCGCCGTCACAGAAGAGTTCACCTTAGGCATTTTCAATAAATCTAAACACTCCTCCGGGAGGGGATAAAGCTTTTCCATGGCTCTCCTGACCCAAAGACCCGACTCGGGGGCCTTCCATTCCCTGAGGAGCATAGGGTGGAAGGGAAAAGAGCATGGCAGAGCCCTGAGCCCTGCCAGGACCGGGTCAGAGGAAGCTGGCATCGCCGCCAAAAATACGTCCACTGGGGGACACTCAATCCCCAATTCCTGTGAGATGAAGGGGATAAGAGGCTCCAATTCCTCCCTTCGGAAGAGACTGAGAACCCAGGGGTCATCCCCCTCCAGGGAGGGAGAGGCATCAGCCGAATCCGGGTCCTGATCCAGATCCTGAGTCTCCAGGCAGTCCAAATAGCGTTAGAAACAAAGACAGAAAAGTCCCCAAAAGGGACAAAGAAGACGACAAACAGGGAACGACAGGGTGAGCTGTTCCATCTGCTGAAGACAGACAAATACTGAAGGGCTACAGGGTAGGCTCTGTCCTCATATAGGATACCCTTTCAGTTTTGGTCTGTCTCCATCTGCTGGACAGGAGGCTCAACCCATGGTCTGGACTGATCCGGGTACATATAGGGAACTGTATTTTATTAATGTTTTCTTGTATTCCCCCCCCCCCCCCCCCCAAGAACATTTTGTAGGCGGGGGAATATAAAACTATGAAAATAAAGCTGTGCGGCTTATAATGGTGTTCCACCATTATAAGCAGTATGACTAGTTTGTGAGCAGGGCCAAGACCTGCCCTGCATATATACAAGCCTCAAATGGGAACAGACGACAAGGGAGGTCACACATCTTTGACAAAGAAACTGACCAACCAAACAAACGGGTAAGAAACAGTGCCCCTAGAGAATGGGAACATTTTAAAGTGGTGTACAAGCTTGTAAAATCCAGGGTCAGTTATGGGAAAACACAAATCACTTTGTATTAAAATTACCCATAAACTCCAGTGGGCCTACCTCTCATTCCTTGGCTATTTCTATTTTACAGAATGTGAACATTTTCTTTATGCTGTTGACAGGTTATTGTTACAGGGACAGTAAATGTCTGCAACTGCAGATAAGAAGAACTAATTAGCAGAAACCCAGATCCTTCCACCGACAGCTGTTCTAGAAAGGGCAGATTATCACAGCTCACCTTCTATTATTTTCAATTCTTCATTGTCAGCATCACCTACCAAGACAGGCAAAATTTGGATGAATGAATCATCAAAGCAGTCACTATAAGTCTATGAAAAACTGATGTGGTCTCTGGGAAACAGGAACAATCAATTGAGAGCATATGATCACAGTTTTCTGTTTAAATGAATAACAAAGGTAAAACAGAATATAATAAGAAACAGAGATTAATGTGTGTAAGAATGAATGAGATATGGTGTGATAACATGTCCATTGTATTATATTATATTCTGGTCAGGATGACATTTTTCTGGTTTGTGCATAATTTCAGACTCTGAGATAGAGTGAATAGTAATTATTGATCGATATAATTAATACGTTTTCATTTGTTGATAAGACAGGAATTTCATACTTGGGTCAAACACACTGCAATATAAACGATAAACTCTATATGTTAATATGAGCTTGTATTTTTTCCACTAAAATGAAAAGTTATTTTTTTAAAAACCCAAACACAGGTATCATATTTACAATTTACAACCACCTCCACTTACTATGGAAAACATTGGAACTGTAGGGAGCTAGTTACATGAACACAACTCCCCAGTCCTAGTTAATCTGAAAATGCAAGGGTTATATTGAAAGCTTTGCTTCTGGCATTTAATATCCTACAAGGGTCAGGCCCCGATTATTTCAGGACCAAAGTGCATAAGTATGTGTTGGGCAAGAAGTTACATTTTGAGCTGACCAGGAGAGCATTCCCTCATGTCAGAATATGAACTTGGCTTCTCTCATGCGTAATACCATCTTTAGGGAACATATTGCCCCAACATTTACGTACGTCATGCAGCGGACGTGCTGATATTTAGATGCCATTTGAAAACATTGTTTTCTGCTGCTTTGGGGTATTACATATTGGTACGTCAATCCCCTGGGGCTGGTATGGCTGCTTGGAATAGTCATTGGGATTTTCCTTTCCAGTTATAGGGGGTTTTTTTTTTTTGGGGGGGGGGGGGGGGAGGGTACAGTTTCTACTCTATGTCAGAGATTGTTTGATGGTATGTGGGCACTGTTTTTATTAGCTTGGATAAAGTTGGTATCTATGTGTGTGTGATTTTATACATAAATAAAAAACACACATAACATATATATATTATATATAATATATGAAAATGAAATATGCTTAGGTACCAGATGTCTGTTGGTGACTGGTGAGGTGTGCATGTGCATTCCACCAGTCCCTGATAGACTCTGCTACCAAGAAACCTTCTGGAGCTCAGTATAGCTGGGCAGTGTAACCAGTCACTAACCACTAAATTATTTTAAAAAATATATCTGAATCTTGCTTCTGGTCCATGCCCCTGCCATCAAAAACAAAGGCCTCCCCACCTCCCCAGGAAGCCCCCAACCTTCCCCACCTCTTATACTGTTGCAGGTCTGGGTCTTCTGGGGGTAGGAGAGATCCCCAGGCGTCCCTCATTCTGAAATAGCCACAGCAAATCCAAACCAGCACCATTTTGTTGTGTGGCGATGTCCTTGGGTTGACTGGTTTTCAAATGCAAAGACAGTCAGGCAGGAGTGACTGGGGATCGCTCCTGCCTCTGAAATCCCACAGAACCATGAAGAGTTAGGGCTGAGGAAGGGAGAGGCCATGGGGGGGCTAGGCCTAGGGACCAGCAAGGCCTTTGTTTAAATGGATTTGGTGAGTGGGCAAAGGAAATCATTTTTACACTTTTTTTTTCATTTCTTTCATTTTAACTAATGGGAGGAGGGTCACTGTATGCAGGGGTCAGGCAAAGGAAAGAGACAGGGAGTGCTGGGTACAAGTTGGTGAGGAGGGGCACACTAATGGGTTGGGCTGTGGAGGTGGGGGGGGGGGGGGAATGGAATGATGTGAGTGTGTGCTAGGGTTGAGCTGAGGAAGAGGTCAGAGCATGCTGGGGGTTAGGCTGGGAAAGGTGGGTTAGAGTGTGCCAAGGCTGTACTAGTCAGAAGAGGGCATCAAAGTGTGATGGGGCTAGGCTAGGGATGAAGAAGGGCTGAGAGGGGTAGGGGAGGAGGGAGCTGGGCAGGGAAGAGGGGCTAAGAGGAAGGGGCAGTGGGGAAGAAGAAGAAGAGCTGACGAGAGTGGAAGGGATTGCTTGTTTCAGACTCGGGGGAAGACAGTGAATATGGGCTTCTGGGGAATTTCAGCAGGTTTCATACACATACATGAGAAGTATCATATCTAGTGATGTTTACTCAATTGATAGGCACCATTATGGTAGTGGGTGTTTTTGTCTACTGTTTATGGTGCATTAGTATCCACTACTAGACTGAGTGGGCTCAGTGTTATTCTGTTACCATCTATGGTGGGTTAAGTACTGTATTTTATTTTGCTTATATATATACACATATATATTTTTTTTATTTTTTGTATTCAGATCGTAACAATCAAAAAATCTGAAAGAAAGTGAAAAAAGGTGCACGAAGGAAAGCATGGGTAGATTAAATGGCATAATGCCACTGGAAAAGAGAAAGTGTCAGCAAAAGCAAGTTTGCTTACCGTAAACGGTGTTTCCGTAGATAGCAGGATGAATTAGCCATGCTGTCATGAGAACTGTCTATCAGGCCCAGGAGGCGGAGCTTCCAAAGAGAAATACAGAGCTTTGCTCTATGCGGCTGCACGTGAGTTCCCGTGCAGGAAAGAGATCTCTCCTCAGTTTGTGATTAAGCAGTAGGTAAATGTGTAGAACATCACGTCGACTATCCAGGGAGGTGGGTGGGTCAGCATGGCTAATTCATCTTGCTATCTACGGAAACACTGTAGATAGCAGGCTGTCATGGGAGTCCATAGCTCCCTGTCACGCATTGTTAATTGAAATGTATTATATATTTTATTTTTTTTTTGCGTGAGTGGAATGTGGTGAAAAGTTGACTATTGCTTAACATGTTCCAGAATGAAGTATTGTTTTACCCATCCTGGCATCATCAGATGTTTGTTTATCTAGACAGTAATGAGCTGTGAAGGTATGAAGAGATGACCATGTAGCTGCCTTGCAAATGTCAATGGGTTGTATGTTCCTCAGGTGAGCTATGGTAGTTGCCATTGCTCGTACTTGATGAGCATGTGGTTGTGATGGAAGAGGTATGTTCTGTTTGTTGTAGCAAAACTGGATACATTGTGCAATCCAGCTGGAAATTGTTCGTTTAGCTACCAGGAGTCCCGGAGCATTAAGATTAAAGGAGACAAACAATTGCGAAGCTCTTGTTTGTGAGTGTGTCCTTTCCTTATAGTAAGCTATGGCACGTTTACAGTCCAATGTATGCAGAGTCCGTTCTCTGTCATTCTGATGAGGTTTAGGAAAGAACGTGGGAAGTTCTATGGATTGGTTGAGGTGGAATTCAGAAACCACCTTTGGTAGAAATGATGGATGAGGCCGGAGGACAACTTTATGAAGGTAAAATTGAAGATAAGGACTATAATGTACCAAGGCTTGTAAACTCTCTAACTGCGTGCAGAAGTGATCGCTAACAGGAATACCACTTTCCACGTGAGGTATTTAATGTGGGCTGTGTCCAACTCATGGTATCATGAGTTGTTCTAATATTACGTTTAGGTTCCATGGAACTGGAGGTTTGGACCTGGGAGGTCGAAGTTTCGTAAGGCCCTTGATGAAACGAGAGACTAGCTGATGGTGTGAAATAGGTTGACCGCGATGTGACCTGTGATAGGTCGAAATGGCACAGAGATGAACTCAAACCAATGCAGTTGCTAGGCCCTCCCTGTACAAAGTGTGTAGGTAATCTAGCAAAATCTCTGGTGAACAGTCTAAGGGATGGAGACCCTTGTTCGAGCACCATGCTGAATAGTGATTCCACTTGAATCGATAATTTCATCTGGTGGACGGTTTTCTGGATTCGATGATTATCTGCTGTGCCTCCATGGAGATGCCCTAGTTCCTCTAGGAGGAGCCTTCAATCTCCATGCCGTCAAGTGAAGGGAAGAGTGCATCGGATGCAGGAGAGTTCCTTTCTCCTGTGTCAGGAGATCTGGATGATCCGGTAAGAGAATTGGATCTTCTATGGAAAAATTTAGTAGGTATGTGTACCACGGTTGCTGTGGCCACGCTGGAGCTATCAGTATCAGTTGTGCTGCATCTTGTATGCATTTTTTAATTGTCCTTGTTATGAGAGGTATCGGGGGGAATGCATAGAGCAGTCCTTCCCTCCAAGTGAGGAGGAACGAGTCCTGCGCCATTCTCTGAGGGCTTGGCCAGATCGAACAGAAGCGAGGTACCTGTGTGTTTTCCTCCGTGGCAACAGGTCCGGCGTTGGTACTTCTCATCGTGCAAAGATGCCTTGTGCTATCTGAAGGTTGAGGTACCATTCGTGAGGGTAGAAAATTCTGCTGAGTCTGTCTGCCCGGGTGTTGATGACTCCGGGAAGACATGTCGCTTGTAGTTGTATTGAGCGTCGGTGCGCCTGCTCGTAGATGAGAAGGGTCTCTTTGCAAAGGGACCATGAACCGGACCCTCCTTGTTTGTTGATGTAAAACATCACCACCTGATTGTCTGTGTAGATCATTATACTGCGACCCCGCAGATGTGGTAGAAAAGCTCGTATTGCATTTCGTATAGCTCTGAGTTCTAAGAGGTTTATTTGAAGATTCTGTTCATGTGGCGACCATAGACCCTGTGTCTGTAAATGGTCGAGATGTGCTCCCCATCCCTTGCGTGAGGCATCCATGGTAAGCACTGTATTGTGTGGCGGAGTGGTGAAAGGAGCTCCCTTGGTGAGTGTGGTTCTGTTGAGCCACCAGGTGATGTCTTTTCACATTTCCGTTGTGAGTGTTACTCTGAAGCGAAGCGGTTGGGAACGTTGATTCCACTGACGTTTTAAACCCCATTGAAGTCGTCGCATGTGTAATCTGGTATTGGGAACCATGTGAATGGTTGCTGCCATGTGTCCCAGTACTGTGAGGATTTGATGAGCTGAAGGACGTTGCGTCATTCTGAGGGAATGTAACATTTCTCGTCGCCTGTCCTTCGGCAGGAATGCTCGGTTGTGAGTGGTATCCAGTCACGCTCCAATGAACTGTAAGATCTGTGTAGGAGTTAAGATCGACTTCTGGAAGTTGATGACTAAGCCCAATTGATCCAGAGTCTTGATTAATTGGTTTAGGTGTGTTAATAGAAGTGTGGGGCTTGACGCTACTAGGAGCCAATCATCGAGGTATGGAAATTTCCTCATTCCCTGTTGCCGGAGGAATGCCATCACCACCGCCATGCACTTTGTGAAAACTCTGGGGGCCGATGAAAGGCCAAAGGGAAGAACTGTATATTGGTAATGATTGTTCTGGAATTGGAACGATAGGTAACGCCATGAGGACGAGTGTATGGGAATGTGCCTGTAGGCATCCTTCAAATCTATGGAGTTGGGTTGCAGGAGTGGAAGAATGGACTTCAAAGATACCATTTTGAACTTTTCCTTCACTATAAACTTGTTCAATTCCCGAAGGTCCAGTAAACCAATTCCTGATTTCTTGGGAATTAGAAAGTATGGGGAATAAAACCCCTTGTTGCGGGCCCACCTGGGAATGGTTTGTATGGCCCGTTGGTGGAGTAACGACACTATTTCTGTCGCTAACTGAGGTTGATGGAGTTTGGGACCCCCTGCTGATATATGCGGTAGTGGGGGTTTCCCCAGAAAGTGAAGTTGATATCCCTTTTGAATGATGTCCAGAACCCAACGGTCGGAGGTCAGGTTTTGCCAATTCGTGAAGCATGCTGTGAGACGTCCTGGTGGATGGAACTGTGGTGATGGCGAAGGAATCCTTAAAAAAGACTGTGCTGGTTTAGCCTGAGTCGTCTGTTGTTGAGCCTGGTTACGATTAGGTCTCTGGCGTCCCCATCCTCTTTGAGGCTGTTGGTGTGGCAGCCGTTGCTGCGGTTGGTATGGAGGGAGCAGATAGGATGAGTAGGACCAAAAGGGCCTACGGGAATACATTTGTCTACGTCCTCCCGAGACGTAGCATCTCGGTGCGTTGTACGCCGGAGGTGCCGTCAACGATTGTACTGCTACCGACTGTTCCTTGAGATTGGATACTGTCTCTTGAAATCTTGAATCGAATAGATTGTCACCTTTGCACGGTAAATTAGCGAGCTTAGCGTGTATGTCTTCTCGAATCGCACTAGCTCTCAGCCAAGTCATACGACGAGCCGCAATGGCCGTTGCAGATGATCTAGCAGTGGTCTCAAAGGCTTCATATACTGTTCTAAGTAAATGTCGAATTCCTTCTTCAATATCTTGTATGGGTTTGGATGTGTTAGGATCCAGGAGTTCTGCGGTAAAGAGCTGACCCTTAATGGCTTGCACGCACTCGAACAAATATTGTACAATATAAAACTGGTGATGGTGGATGCGAGCTGATAGCATGGCAGATTGAAATGTTTTCTTTGCGAATTCATCCAGTGTCCACTGATCCCTGCCCGGGGGTGCAGAGGCATGCAATTTAGACTTCTTAGCCTTCTGCATGGCTGATTCCACCACGATGGAGTTGTGTGGAAGCTGTGGCAATGAGTACCATGGGGATTGTTTCATACGATATTTTAGATCTGTCTTACGAGACACCGATGCATTAGTATATGGTGTTTCCCACGATTTTTCTAAAACCGAGTCCAGAACCTTGTGGGAGGGTAAGGACGTTGGTTCAGCCGGTAAGTCAAAGATTTTCAAAAGGTCTAGTGTTTCAGCCCTCGGGTCCGGTATCTTTTGAACTTCTACATGAAGAATGGACCCCACCTTTTCTAAAAATTTCAGATAGAATAAATCCTCCAGAGGCAAATAGGGCTCTGGAGGTTCCTCCAGTGCCTCCGAAGGATACCCCGTGGAGGTATCCGGTGATGAACAAGGGGAGTCCGGCCGGGTTGGTGAAGGTATTATGGGAGCCATTGGTGTTGGACTGGCCGGTGGAACCACAGGAGTAGGCTCCGGCGACTGTTCCCGTGATGAAGGTTTGGAACATATGGATTCTTCCCTTGGAGACGGAGAAAGAGTGAATGTGGTCTGTAATGTATGGAAAAAACCAGACAGCACCTCCGAGAGTTGCGAGAAAGCTTGTTGTGTGTCAGGGGGCATTGGAAGTTTTGACGCTCCTTGTACCTGTTTAAGGGGCAGAGCCGCTGACAGGATGTCTGAGTTGTCATCACATCTGGATTGTTTCTGTGGACGTAAGTCATGGATTAACCTCCGTTTTTTGGTAAGGGGTTCCTGTAGATTCTGTGTTTTCTTTCTGTGTGTTGACACAGATGACAAAATCTGAATAGACCTGGGATTCCGCAGAAGAAGATGTTGAATGTGACGTTATCAGTATGAGCTCCTCATCAGATGTGAGACGAACTGGTTCCAGTAGGGATCTGGGCGACTGAGATGGTCTAGACATGTGAGAGCTCATCGAAGAAGAAGTATGCTGTGGTGACACAGTCTTCCTAGGTGTAATAGGGATAGAGTGTACACTGAGAGGAGGACGGTTGGTCTCCCGTGGAAGATTGGCTCCTGAGTCTCTCGTAGAAGCGGCTACCTGAAGATCCGCTGTTTTGAGATGTCTGGGCAGTGACTTATCCGAAATGCTCGAAGAGACTGCCAACTGCTTTGATGATTTTTTTTATGGTGGATACTTCTGATGCTTTCCATGGCCTTGTGCGTTGATCCCGTTTCACTTACGGAGCAATGCTTTGACGGCGCCTCTCTTGCGCCGAAGGCTTCTTTGCGTCATGTGGCGCCGCATGCGTTGGTTGCTTCGGGGCTGCGTCGTGCGCAGATGGGGTTGCGTCGTACGTCGACCGCTTGTTTGTGTCGGCGCCGTGGTTCTTTGGCTGCGTCGCAGATTTCTCTAGTGGCGTCGGCGTCGACAGCTTCGATGTAGCTGGTCGAGTCTGACGCACCCGAGGCACCTGCATGTCCGACGCTCCGCGGTCGCTTAATTTTGTCAAGCCTGTGCTTGTGGTGCTTGGAAGAGCTTCTGCTCGACCCCGATCGATCCCGATGGGGTGGTCTTTGTGTCCTGTGGGCGGCTCGACCCTCTCGGGGTCGCCCCTTGTCGACTCCAGGCCTGGAGGACGGAACATCCAGGGACGCGGCTCGTCTTACCTTCAGGCCCATAGGTTTTGACGGGCCTGGGGACGAGTGCGATTCCAATGGTGGCGCTGAAACGCCCACAGCCTGAAGTTGTTTCCGCTTCAGCGCTCTCTGTCTCTGGGCGACATGCGGCTGCAGTGCTCGCAGTTGCGATGGTTGTGGTCAGGGCCCAGGCATCTAACAACAATCATGTCCATCTGTGATGGTCATGATCTTTCCACATTTACAGGGCTTGAAGCCCGACGGCCTTGGGGCCGATTTCCTGGACATTTTGTTGGTCGTAAAAGTTGTTTGTGAGGAGAAGAGAAGCTCCGCGTGCGTTCCTGTGCGCGTAAAGAAACAGACTGAGGAGAGATCTCTTTCCTGCGCGGGAACTCACGAGCAGCCGCACAGAGCAGAGCTCTGTATTTCTCTTTGGAAGCTCCACTTCCCAGGCCAGATAGACAGTTCCCATGACAGCATGGCTAATTCAGCCCTGCTATCAACAGGAAACAAGCAGGGATGTCCTGGCAGAGTGGGTGGAGAGGGGGGAGGGGAGGGGGTGATCATCCAGGCTTCATGCGTTAGATGGCTCCGCATCAATATCCAGAGAGCTGGCAGAATAAAGCCGATGCGGCAGGCATGGTCTGCAATGCTCCTGCTGCTACTTCTGGGTTTGCTGGCCACGTGATGCTGCTGCCTCTCCTTTCTCTTACTCCTCCTTCAACACCATGACCCAGCGGAGACCTCTGGATTAGTGGTGCTTTCGCCCTGAGTGTTTGGGGGGGGGGGCACCAGGGGGGAACTGATGACACCTTCCCTCCCTCTCTCTGCCCTTCAACCTCCTGGGGGGGGGGGGGGGTGGAGGCCTGGTTGGACTTGTCTGCCTCAGGGTCAGCTCTGGCTACAGAGGCTGGGAGTGAAAGAAGGCATCACAAAAATAGATTAGTGCAGCATAAGTGCTTCATGGACACAAGAAGGAGAAAGACAGAAGGGCAGGGAAAATTAGCACAGCATGGCAACATACTATATAAGACCTAGGGAAAAAGTTCCCTTCAAACAGCATTTTTTTTTTTACCTGGAAACTTTACTCTTGCTTCCTTGGGACATAGCTCAATCTGAACCAGAACTGGGATCTAGCACCCAGAGATTCCCCCCCCCCCCCCCCCCTGTTTTATATCTCCCTCACCCCAACATAGTCTGGTCTCTGCAGTGACAGTCCTTAGCTTGGGCCATGCAGCAGGCTTGCTTCCAGAACTCTGCACACATAGGCCCCAACTCAAATGCTAGGTATAACCCTTGAGTGATAACCAAAACTCGCCACCACAGCAGTCCTAGCCCAACACAGGGAGCAGGAGACCCCACTCCGGAATCAAACTGGGGATTTTCTGCCCTGAGCCACCAGTCTAGCCCACAATTGCATGTTAAAATAATGCATGACCAGCCACCCTCTTTACCAGGTGCTATGTGGCCTTTGTGACATGAGCTGATGGTCTTAGTCCACATCACACACACACACAAAAAAGTCATCATAGCTGGCACCTTCAGCATAAAAGCAAAGGAATGACCAGTCACAAGATCTGAGCTCCTCCCCCAAAGAGTAAATGCACAGTGATGAAGCAGTAAGCAGCCATGCTCTATTAGTTCTGGAGATAAATGGTAGGACTTTAATTTACAGAGTTATCAATCCAGTACCTTTCAACAGCACTAAATACACTAGGAAATAAAGAAAAAAAAATGTATGCGTGACTTGATATTAGTCAAGGATAATGAATTATTTCCTGGAAGGACCTTAAAGGACTACCAAATTTCAGGACTATTTTCTAGTTGTAAGTGAAAAATGGCTGCAATCTGGGGGGGGGGGGGGGTACAGCCTAATGCTTACTGTGGAGACAACAGACAAGATGAGAGCTGGATTCCCAGTTCAAGCTGAAATAGCAAGTGATACAGAGGTAAAAAGCAGCAAAGCAATTTTCGTAGATAACAGGGTGAATTAGCCATGCTGCCTGGGAACGTCCTCTAGGTGGCGGAGCTCTGCTCTGTGTGCCTGTGTACTACACAGTAAGCAAACTTGCTCCCACCCCCCGCAGATAAGCAGGCTGAATTAGCCATGCTGCCTGGAGTCCCCAGCTGAAAGTTGAGTGCCGCATGGTCTCTAGAAGTGGTGCGCAGTCCATTCCGGTTCTTGTAGGAGGTGCGCTCAACCTGGTATGCCGCTGCGGACAGTCTCTTTAGTTATTCCTGCCAGACGAATGGCTCGACCCACCACAGCGTCTGCAGCTGCCGGATGGTTGAGGCAGTAGTGTGCAGTTAAAGTATGCAGAGACGACCACATGGTGGCTTTGCATATGTCCTGGATAGGCACCTCGCTCTGAGCGATGGAGGCCACCATTGCTCTTAGTGGGCCTTTGGTGAGGTAGACAGGGTTTCTGATCTTCTGTTGTAACAGAACAGGATGCATTGGAAGATCCAAGACGACAGGGCTCTCGGAGACAGGGAGCCCGGGGGCATTCGGGTTGAAGGAGACAAAGAGTTGGGAGGCCCTGGACTCCGAATATGTGCGCCATTTGTAGTAAGCTAAGGCATGTTTGCAGTCCAATGTGTGAAGCCGTCTTTCCGTTTCGGATTTATGGGGCTTTGGGAAGAAAGTCGATAAGGTGATTGTCTGGTTGAAGTGGAATGCTGATGCCACCTTGGGGAGGAAGGACGAATGAGCTCTTAATGTCACCTTATCATGGTGGAACTTCAGGTATGGTGAATAGCAGATCAATGCTTGCAGTTCACTGACCCTCCTTGCTAAGGTGAGGGCAACCAGGAAGAGGACTTTCCAGGAGAGATACCTCATGTGACTGCTGTCCAGAGGTTCAAAGAGCGGGAGCGTCAACTGTTCTAGAACTAGGTTGAGATCCCACGGACCTGGTGGCTTCTGAACTGGTGGCCGCAGCCGTAGAATGCCCTTCATGAATCTGGAGATGAGCAGGTGGCATGACACCAGGAAGCCATCATGAGGGAGGTGGTAAGCTGCAATAGCGCTGACATTACTCTGACAGATGCCGTTGTTAGTCCTGCCTGGTACAGAGAGTGGACGTATTCCAGCAGGCATACTGGAGGGCAGGAGAAAGAGTCTACTCCGTGCTCTCCGCACCACTTTGAGTATATGATCCACTTGGCTTGGTAGTTCTTTCTGGTGGAGAACTTCCTGGAGGACACCAATACATCTTGAATTGGTAGTGGTAGGCTTAGGTATGTCAATACTGTCCTTTCAATCTCCATGCTGTCAGATGGAAGGAGGAGCACATGGGATGAAGCAGGGACCTTCCGTCCTGTGATAGCAGGCTCCGAGCAAGCCTGAAGGGCACTAGTTGCCTGGTTGATTGGTGGACTAGGTAGGCGTACCAGGTTGCCAGGACCACACCGGAGCTATGAGAATGAGATCGGCTCTGTCCGTGATGCACTTCTGGATGGTCCTCGATATGAACAGGATGGGGGAAAGGCGTTATAGCAGTTCTTCTGTCCACGGGATGAGGAAAGCATCCTGTACTAGATGGTGCTTGCTGGGGTAGACGGAGCAGAACATGGGCACTTTCCTGTTGTTTTCCATGGCAAAGAGATCTATGGAGGGGTTATCCCCACATTTGAAAGAGGTCTGCCACCTCCTGGTTGAGTTCCCATTTGTGGGGTTGGAAAATCCTGTTGAATCTGTCTGCTCTTGAGTTTCCTAAACCAGGGAGATAGGTTGCTTGGAGTGCAATGGACTCCCCTTCCGCCCATTCCAAAATTCATACAGCTTCTCAGCAGAGCCTCCACGGACTGTAAAACATTGGCACCTGGTTGTCTGTGTGGACCATGACTGTCTTCCCCGTAGGACGTCCCTGAACGTGCGCAAGGCGTACCTGATCGCTCGCAGTTCCAATATGTTTATTTGCTGCATTCTCTCCCAGTCCGACCATCGGCTTGAAACTGATCTATGTAGGCACTCCAGCCTTTGCTCGAGGTGTCTGTGGTCATGATGTCGGAGGGGCATTCCAATGAACAGTGCCGTAGGGCGCAGCCACCACTGGAGATCACTTTTCATGCTCGTGGCAACCCTGACTCATTGTGACAGGGAGTGCAGATGCTGTGTCCACTGTGTTTTCAGGCCCCACTGTAGCCGGCACATATATAGGTGCACGTGTGGCAACATGTAGACTGACACCGCCATGGGCCCCAGGACGATCAATACTAGTCGGGCTGGGGTGTGTGTGACTGCCAGCAGTTGTGTCGCCAGGGTCCACAGAGCATGACCCCCTGGATTCCAGCAGGGATGCCTTGCCTGCTTTCGTGTCAATTACTGCCCCAATAAACTGAAGGGTTTGGGTTGGCTGTAGGCTGGACTTTTCATAGTTGCTAAGCAAGCCCAACTCTTTCAGGTATTGGATGGTGATTCGTAGACTGCATTGCAGGGAGGATGGGTCCGGGCATCCAGCAGCCATTGAGGTAAGGAAACAGCTCTATTCCCTGTTTCCTGAGATGGGCCACCACCACTGCTAGGCACTTGGTAAAGACTCCTGGTGATGACGACAGTCCAAATGGGAGTACTATGTATTGGAAATGGTGCCCACTGACTTGAAAGCAAAGGTACTGCCAACAGGTACGGTGGATGGGGATGCGGGCATACACATCCCTTAGGTCTAGCGCACTCATCCAGTCATTGGACTGTAAAAAGGGTAGGATGGACTTGAGGGAAGTCATCTTGAACTTTTCCTTGCAAATGAATCTGTTGAGTCTCCATAGGTACAGTATGGGGCGAAGTCCTCCCAATTTCTTGGGAATGAGGAAGTATGGGGAATAAAATCCCGATTCCGTAAGGAGACGGGAAGTTGACAGATGCAGTCCTGGTGAAGCAGTTTGGAGACCTCCACCTTGAGGGCATTCCCACTATGTGCTCCGACCCCCTAAGATCCCCGTTTGAGATGTGGGAGGGTCGGTGTTTTGAAATTCAGGGTGTAGCCCTCCTTGATGATCTGAAGTACCCAGCAGTTGGTCCCTCCCAGGACTGATAAAAATGGGAGAGTCTTCCTCCCATCGCTAGCGGTGGAGATGGTTTTGGTGTTCCTAAAACCCCTGCTGGGTTTTGGAGTTGGTTGGGTTCACGGGGCCACGCGTAGGGCACAAGTTACGCTGTCAGCCATGGCCTCGTGTTTGCTGTGGTCCCCTAGGTGGTGGGTATGACTGCAGGCGAACGGAGGGATAAAGTCTGCCTGTATGCAGTTAAGCGTGTGTTCTCCGAGGGGCAGAATACTATCTTCTTCCAGATGATTGATCTCTCAGAGAAGTAAGGAACTGCAATGAGACTTTCTGTTCTTTTAGCTGGGCCACTGTCTCCCGTAGCTTATCCCCAAAGAGGTTGCCTGGGAGACTTGGAAGGTCGGAGAGCTTCTCATGCACATCCTCCCTGATAGCACACTAGCCTGTAGCCACACCAAACGTCTGGCTGCGATAGCTCCCGCAGTGATTCTAGCTTATGTATTAAATGCCTCATAAATGGGACGGAGAAAGTGGCGTAGGCCTTCCTCCATCGCATGCAGCTGGGCCAGTGGGTTGCCATCCAGGCCAGTGCTCATCACCACAGGCTTCAGGGATTGGAGACACTCGTACAAGTATTGGGTGATATAAAATTGGTGCTGCTGTATTTTGGTATTTAGCATTGCGGCCTGGAAAGTACGTTTTCCAAAGTTGTCCAAATACTTGTTGGCCCTCCCTGGAGGGGTAATGGAGTGCAGTTGTGATTTTTTCGCCCTCTTTATGGATGACTCCACCACGAACGAGTCCGATTCTCTGGAGGCTAGAGTGGCAGACCAGGAGGAGCTGAGGCAGACAGAGAGGTATATAGATGAGACCTTCAGGGACATAGTAGCCAAGACCCAACTTCAGACTGGCAGCCCTGGTGCTGCCTTGGTGCAAGGTGGTCTCATTGGAGGGCATCAAACTGGTGCAGCAGGAAAGGATCCTGTAGCAAGGACCTGTTCTCCAGGTGATGCATTGTCCTTTCACACCGAGGATATCTCCCCAAGGCCTACTGCCCAGGAAGGAAGGGTTAGGTCGGCCGTCATAGTTGGTGATTCAATTATTAGGAATGTAGACAGCAGGGTGGCTGGTGGGCGTGAAGATCACCTGGTAACATGCCTACCTGGTGCGAAGGTGGTGGACCTCATGCGTCACCTAGATAGGATTTTAGACAGTGCTGGGGAGGAGCCGGCTGTCGTGATACATGTGGGCACCAACGATATAGGAAAATGTGGGAGGGAGGTTCTGGAAACCAAATTTAGGCTCTTAGGTAGAAAGCTTAAATCCAGAACTTCCAAAGTAGCATTCTCTGAAATGCTCCCTGTTCCACGCACAGGTCACCAGAGGCAGACAGAGCTCCGGAGTCTCAATGCGTGGATGAGACGATAGTGCAAGGAAGAGGGATTCAGTTTTGTTAGGAACTGGGGAACCTTTTGGGGAAGGGGGAGTCTCTTCCGAAGGGATGGGCTCCACCTTAACCAGGGTGGAACCAGACTGCTGGCACTATTCTTTAAAAAGGAGATAGAGCAGCTTTTAAACTAGAACAAAGGGGAAAGCAGACAGTCGCTCAGCAGCGCATGGTTCGGAGAGAGGTATCTTCAAAGGATACTAATGATGCATTAGAATTAGGGCATCCCGACAGTGAGGTTCCAATAATAAGAAAAGTAGTCCAAGTGCCAAACTCACCTGAGCTAAAAAATTCTAACTGATCCCTATCAATTAAAAAGCAGAATGAAAATACAAACAAAAAACAAACTTTGAAATGTTTGTACGCTAATGCCAGAAGTCTAATAAGTAAGATGGGAGAATTAGAATGTATAGCAGTGAATGATGACATAGACTTAATTGGCATCTCAGCGACATGGTGGAAGGAGGACAACCAATGGGACAGTGCTATACCGGGGTACAAATTATATCGCAATGACAGAGAGGAGCACCCGGGAGGCAGTGTGGCGCTTTATGTCCGGGATGATAGAGTCCAACAGGATAAACATCCTGCATGAGACTAAATGCACAATTGAATCTTTATGGGTAGAAATCCCTTGTGTGTCGGGGAAGACTATAGTGATAGGAGTATACTCCCATCCACCTGGTCAATATGGTGAGACTGACAGTGAAATGCTAAGAGAAATTAGGGAAGCTAACCAAATTGGTAGTGCAGTAATAATGGGAGACTTCAAATTACCCCAATATTGACTAGGTAAATGTATCATCCGTACATGCTAGAGATATAAAATTCCTGGATGGAATAAAATTACATTTTTATGGAGCAATTGATTCAGGAACCGACAAGAGAGGGAGCAATTTTAGATCTAATTCTCAGTGGAGCACAGGATTTGGTGAGAGAGGTAACGGTGGTGGGGCCGTTTGGCAATAGTGATCAAAACATGATCAAATTTGATTTAATGACTGGAAGGGGGACAGTAAGCAACTCCACAGCTCTCGTGCTAAACTTTCAAAAGGGAAACTTTGATAAAATGAGAAAAATACCATCCTAGAAGCACAGTCCAGATGTATTCCACACATTAAAAAAGGTGGAAAGAAGGCAAAACGATTACCTGCATGGTTAAAAGGGGAGGTGAAAGAAGCTACTTTAGCCAAAAGATCTTCATTCAAAAATTGGAAGAAGGATCCAACAGAAGAAAATAGGATAATGCATAAGCATTGGCAAGTTAAGACATTAATAAAACAGGCTGAGAATCTGAAAAGAAGTTGGCCGTAGAGGCAAAAATTCACAGGAAAAACTTTAAAAAATATATCAGAAGCAGAAAGCCTGTGAGGGAGTTAGTTGGACCGTTAGATGATCGAGGGGTTAAAGGGGCACTTAGAGAAGATAAGGCCATTGCGGAAAGATTAAATGATTTCTTTGCTTCGGTGTTTACTGAAGAGGATGTTGAGGAGGTACCTGTACTGGAGAAGGTTTTCATGGGTATTGATTCAGATGGACTGAACCAAATCACGGTGAACCTAGAAGATGTGGTAGACCTGACTGACAAACTGAAGAGTAGCAAATCACCTGGACCAGATGGTATATACCCCAGAGTTCTGAAGGAACTAAAAAATGAAATTTCAGACCTATTAGTAAAAATTTCTAACCTATCATTAAAATCATCCATTGTACCTGAAGACTGGAGGGTAGCTAATATAACCCCAATATTTAAAAAGGGCTCCAGGAGCGATCCGGGAAACTACAGACCGGTTAGCCTGACTTCAGTGCCAGGAAAAATAGTGGAAAGTGTTCTAAACATCAAAATCACAGAACATATAGAAAAACATGGTTTAATGGAACAAAGTCAGCATGGCCTTACCCAAGGTAAGTCTTGCCTCACAAATCTGCTTCACTTTTTTGAAGGAGTTAATAAACATGTGGATAAAGGTGAACCGGTAGATGTAATATACTTGGATTTTCAGAAGGCGTTTGACAAAGTTCCACATGAGAGGCTTCGAGGAAAAGTAAAAAGTCATGGGATAGGTGGCAATGTCCTTTCGTGGATTACAAACTGGTTAAAAGACAGGAAACAGAGAGTAGGATTAAATGGACAATTTTTCTCAGTGGAAGGGAGTGGGCAGTGGAGTGCCTCTGGGATCTGTATTGGGACCCTTAATTTTCAATATATTTATAAATGATCTGGAAAGAAATACGACGAGTAAGGTAATCAAATTTGCAGATGATACAAAATTGTTCAAAGTAGTTAAATCACAAGCAAATTGTGATAAATTGCAGGAAGACCTTGCGAGACTGGAAAATTGGGCATCGAAATGGCAGATGAAATTTAATGTGGATAAGTGCAAGGTGATGCATATAGGGAAAAATAACCCATGCTATAGTTACACAATGTTAGGTTCAATATTAGGTGCTCCACCCAAGAAAGAGATCTAGGCGTCATAGTGGATAACACATTGAAATCATCGGTTCAGTGTGCTGCGGCAGTCAAAAAAGCAAACAGAATGTTGGGAATTATTAGAAAGGGAATGGTGAATAAAACCGAAAATGTCATAATGCCTCTATATCGCTCCATGGTGAGACCGCACCTTGAATACTGTGTACAATTCTGGTCGCCGCATCTCTAAAAAGATATAACTGCGATGGAGAAGGTACAGAGAAGGGCGACCAAAATGATAAGGGGGAATGGAACAGCTCCCCTATGAGGAAAGTCTGAAGAGGTTAGGACTTTTCAGCTTGGAGAAGAGACGGCTGAGGGGGGATATGATAGAGGTGTTTAAAATCATGAGAGGTCTAGAACGGGTAGATGTGAATCGGTTATTTACTCTTTCAGATAATAGAAAGACTAGGGGGCACTCCATGAAGTTAGCATGTGGCACATTTAAAACTAATCGGAGAAAGTTCTTTTTCACACAACGCACAATTAAACTCTGGAATTTGTTGCCAGAGGATGTGGTTAGTGCAGTTAGTATAGCTGTGTTTAAAAAAGGATTGGATAAGTTCTTGGAGAAGTCCATTACCTGCTATTAATTAAGTTGACTTAGAAAATAGCCACTGCTACTACGGTACTAGCAACAGTAACATGGAATAGACAGTTTTCGGGTACTTGTCAGGTTCTTATGGCCTGGATTGGCCATTGTTGGAAACAAGATGCTGGGCTTGATGGACCCTTGGTCTGACCCAGTACAGCATGTTCTTATGTTCTTATGATGGAAGCATGGGGGAGCTGGACCATGCTATAAAGGGGTGATGCGCATATCCGGAATTTCAAGTCCATTTTGCAGGTTGCTGGCCCTGACAAGGGAGACTGCCATGCTCTAGTCATTAGATCATCCTAGACCGCATGTGAGGATAACGCAGTTGGCTCTGCTGGTGTCTCGAATATTTTGAATATGCCCAGGACCTCCACCTGGGTGTCTGGTACCTTCCTGGTTTCTATATTGAGGACATTCCCCACTTTTTCCACGAACCTGCAGTAAGAGATCTTCTGGCGGGGAGACAGGCAGAAACTGTTCCTCCTAGGAGTCAGAGGGATAACCTGTTGAAGAGCCAGGAGATATAGAGGATGACTCATATGTGGAAGCTTCTGGAGATGCATCTCGAGGGGGAATAGTACCGGCCGGTCGTCGCCCTCACTCGGTGAAAGTGGAGTCCTGTGGGGGGGAATGTCTCCCTGCCTTCCACAGTACTGTTATTCCACAGACGAAAAAAAACTGTCAGTATTTGTGAGATTTGTGTTATTGCTTGGGAGGCCAGGGTTCCCTGTGGTCTAGGGGAGGGTTCCCTTGGAGGCCGTCTGGGAGACAATGCCGCCAGTAGAATATCAAAGTCAGGGCCTCTGGGCCGTACAGGAGCCTGTTCTACATGGGGGGGGGGGGGGGCCCGCTTGTGTCTTTTTTCCAAGGGCTCTTGAAGATATGACCCTTCTCGTTTGCGCCTCAAAGCTGAAGACAGGTTGGAGAAGACTTTGGATGAATGGGAAGATCTCGTCGACCTGTGGCCTGATGTCGGTTCCACATTTGAGAATACGAGCGCAAGATCCAGAACAGGGGCCCCATACAAGGCTGGCGGCTGGGATGTAGGCAACAAGCCCTTATCTGCCGGAGAGGCACATGGGACCCGATGGTCTGTGGGTCTCCCTAGCGCTCTGGGGATGGATCCCTGCATCAATGCATCGACCGATGCTCTCTGGGTGCCTCAATCCTGTGTCTTTTTTTTATGCTTTGACGCATGAGCATCAGCGTGGCGTTGTGCATCGAGTAGATGCATTGATGTGTCGGCGTCGCCCGAGACTTACTTGGGCTGTGGAAGCTTCGGATCTTCCAGCACTCCCTGCATCGAGGCGGCGTGGGCACGCTTCCATGGGGCCCTTAGGTCACCTGAGGGGCCTGCTGAGGAGGCCCTTTTAAACCTCGATCTTGGGGGTTCCCGGCTGGGCCTCAGAGAGGACCAA
Source organism: Rhinatrema bivittatum (assembly GCF_901001135.1). Lineage (NCBI taxonomy): Eukaryota > Metazoa > Chordata > Amphibia > Gymnophiona > Rhinatrematidae > Rhinatrema > Rhinatrema bivittatum. The sequence continues at coordinate 299,663,386 of NC_042619.1, forward strand.
GTGGATCCTTGAGATGGCTCTGTAACGCAGGATCCTGACACTGCCTTGTTCAGCTTCTCTATCTTCGTTATCTGCTGCCTGCATGCTCTTGGGGACATGCGGCTGCAGTCCCTGCAGCTGGATGGGTCATGGTCTGTTACAGACATCACCCTTCCACACTGGCAGGTGGCCTCAGTATCACCATCTTGCTGTTTTGCAGCAAAGTAATCAACGCTGACGCTCATGTGTCAAAGCGTAAGAAACATGACACATGCATTTTAAATCCTTGCCCCCCACACGCACACCTTGCTGTATTCAGACAATACACCAAGTAATGGTATGAACTGGCATTCTGCAGATTGGTTTTTTTGTTCTGTAGTCTGTATTCCAAACATCCCTGCTCTTAAAACAGTTCTACGTCTTATTAGTCTTGTAGTTTTTTCCATGCTGACATCAAGTTAACTGCACCTTCCACCTCATCATTCTTGACTTCTCTATTCCAGAACTGGACAAGTTTTTTTGTTATTAGAGTCTTACCTTTTCTTATTCTTCAGTCCCACAATGATTTTGCATCATCAGCCCAATTTACCAGAGCTCCAATTAACTGTTCTACAGAATCTAATCCAAAATCCTCTTTTCTCTGACAACCTGAGTTTCTCAAATTGGTGCAATCAGCAAAGGACCTGAGGTTTTCATACAATAAGCATTGTGAGTGCCTTAGACTTGGCCCTGATTACTTTACTGTGTCTCTCTCTCCCCTACTCCAGCAATATCATGCACGTTTTTTGAATGCGCGCACATCCACCTCTCCTGGGCGCTCGATGGAATACACAAATGAGCTTGTGCGCTAAGAGGGATGCGCAATGGATAATTTGTGCGTCCCTAGTGCTCTGCATCAGGCGCCCAGGAGACGTGGCTGTGTGTCCATAACAGCCTTGCCAGAGCTCCTTCCCCACCTCTTGGCAGGGCTGTTACTGATTGGTCCTTTTCACTGACAAGTGTCAATGAAAGGACCAATCCCTTTTCAGGACAGCCTTCTGAAAGGGGATTGGTCCTTTCACCAACATATGACAGTGAATGGACCAATCAGTAGTAAGTGAAGCAGTGAATAAATTAATATTAAGTGCCCTGTGTATGCAGGTTACCATAGCGGATACTCAATTTATAAGCGTCCATTTTATCCCACAGCAGCTAATTTACTGGCACAATACGCACGCACAATATAAACAGCCCTGAGCATGTATATTGTGTGTATATATATTGTGCACCCCCTCCCCCCTAATTTTTTTTTTTTATGTCAAGCCTTTTTTTTGCATGATGCTGCTTTCTGTTTTTAAGTTGAGCCCTTGCTCTGGGCCTCCAGCGCATGGGGATTTTTGCATCGTGGGTTAATAGTTAATAGCCTCATCTTTTATGTCTTTTAGTTTTATTTAATACTATTATATTGTTTTTATTTTGGTAATCTGTTTTTAAGATATTTATTGTAATTTTGGATTATTTGATAATTTCTTGATTTGACTATTGTATTTATTGTAAACTGCTGTGATTGAATACAGAACAATGGTATATAAAAGCACTAAATAAATAAATAGATTTGTATGTGACGAGTGCTATTAGCTACATGCAAGTTTTGGAGGCGCTAATCCCCTTATTGTAATTGGGGATTATGAACGCATGGTATTGTATTGATCTGCTCGACTATGTAGTGACAAGAGATAAAGAACAGACAAGGCATCATCAGGAAGTTCAGCAACATTAGCACACAAGAGACAAAGAGGTACTTTGGGTATTCTTCCTGCAAGAGCAGCAATTCCAAATGTTAAAAATAAACAAAAAAAGTCACATTCACCATTAACAAAATAAATAAATAAATTAAGGGATAAATATGGGAATCTGCAGAATGCCACCAAATATGAAATAAACAAACCCCAAAACAAAAAAAATGTCATAACCACTGGTGCCGGCATATAGAAATTGTAAAAAAACCCTGCAGATAGCAGCCTAATATACTGAGAAGGTTGAACAGTCCCCCCCCTCCCCGATTTGGGCATTATGGTGGCAGGCAGACAGAATCTACTTCCTTACAGTACCTGCAGAAAATAAATCTACATGTGCTCTGCATGTTATTAGAAAGAGGAAGGGCAAGGAGAATGCTCCGCTCCTTAAGTTGATAACTGTTAATCTCATCCCCTCCCTGGTTTTTGAAATCTTTGCAGCATGTGCATCAAAACACTGCCAAACGCATAAGAAAGAAATGAAGTCAATGAAAACAGATTGAAAGGTGCTCTATATATTACCATTTCAGATGGAGAAAGTGGGCGGTGGGGGGGAACTGCTCATCACATGGTGGAGGCAGACTGAGTTCAGCAACAGCATCCTCTCTTGCTTGCTGTCTCCTAGCTGCTGACTATTTTCTTCAGGAACGCCTCCACCTGATTCTCATCCTTCACTCCCATAAACTTATCCACCACGTCTTTGTTCTTCACCGCAATCACCGTCGGCATAGCAGAGACCTCATATTCAACGCCAAGGTCTGGGTGGTCATCGATTTCCACTTTTGCCATCAGCACCTTGCTTTTTTGCTTGGCTACCAACTTCTTTAACCGAGGTCCCAGGATCTTGCAGGGCCCACACCACTCAGCATGAAAATCCATAATCACTGTTGGAAACAGGATACTGGACTTGATGGACCCTTGGTCTGACCCAGTATGGCATTTCTTATGTTCTTATTCCTCACTGTTGATGACCCGGTCCTGGAAATCATCCCCATCCTGGATGTTGAAAACGACTTGGCACATGGGAGAAGAGAACGTACAAACAGAGGGCTGGTGTGCTGCAGCTGATGCTGGCAGGGGGTGGTGACGAACGGCAAGGGGCGGCGGCACTTAATGGGCATGGAGAGGCTTTTCATGGAGGGAGACAGCAGCCGCTGCAATAACATTTTATGGGCCATCTCGCACCTTGGCTGGGAGCAGGGAAGGACTGCCACCGACACTTTCGGCACAGCTGCCACCAAGCCACATATTCAAGGGCACAGCACTGCTTATTCGCTTGCTTCTAGGGCTTTATATTAATAGAAGCTGTATTTACATTTGATATATTTATATAACCCATTTTGAGCGTTTGTATAGAAAGACAGGATAGAAAAAGAAATTAAATGATAACCGGGCAAGGCACACAGTGTTCTATTTGGAACAGGAAAAAGTGAAACACTAGGGAAGGGAAACAGTGACATGAGCAACAATTCTATTATCTGCTTATCACATATAATACGCAGGGTACTAGTTTAACACGGAGGGGTGGGAGTTAAAGAATGCGGTTACAAACTTATAGATTCTGCTTCCATTCACTTACTGGCTAGTCATTGAATGAGAAAATCGCTTAAATTTCATGTACTAAAATTTAGCCTAAGAGCACAAATACTGTAACCATGTGACTATCTTTACAGCAGTATGTACACTGATGGCACCATACACAAATTATTATTGTGGGTTCCGAGCTTCCGATTATATAATTAGAGCTCTTTATTAAGGACAGTAGGAAAAAGAATTGTATTTATAGAAACATAGAAACATAGAAATGACGGCAGAAGAAGACCAAACGGCCCATCCAGTCTGCCCAGCAAGCTTCACACATTTTTTCTCTCATACTTATCTGTTTCACTTAGCTCTTGGTTCTATTTCCCTTCCACCCCCACCATTGAAATATCTAGCTTGATTAGTTAGGGGTAGTAGGGGTAGTAACCGCCGCAATAAGCAAGCTACACCCATGCTTATTTGTTTTACCCAGACTATGTTATACAGTCCTTATTGGTTGTTTTTCTTCTCCCCTGCTGTTGAAGCAGGGAGCTATGCTGGAAATGCGTGATGTATCAGTCTTCTCCCATGCCGTTGAAGCAGAGAGCCATGCTGGATATGCATCGAAAGTGAAGTATTAGACACATTGGTTTGGGGTAGTAACCGCCGTAACAAGCCAGCTACTCCCCGCTTTGTGAGTGCGAACCCTTTTTTCTTCTCCCCTGCCGTTGAAGCAGAGAACTATGCTGTATATGCATTGAAGGTGAAGCATCAGGCTTATTTGGTTTGGGGTAGTAACCGCCGTAACAAGCCAGCTACTCCCCGCTTTGTGAGTGCGAACCCTTTTTTCTTCTCCCCTGCCGTTGAAGCAGAGAACTATGCTGTATATGCATTGAAGGTGAAGCATCAGGCTTATTTGGTTTGGGGTAGTAACCGCCGTAACAAGCCAGCTACTCCCCTCTTTGTGAGTGTAAATCCATTTTTCCACATTTCCTCTTGCTGTTGAAGCTTAGAGCGATGTTGGAGTCACAGTAAGCATGTGTATGTTTATTGAATAAGGGTATTGTCTCCAGGCAGTAGCCGTCATTCTGGCGAGTCACCCACTCTTCATTGGCGGCCTCTTGACTTTATGGATCCACAGTGTTTGTCCCACGCCCCTTTGAAGTCCTTCACAGTTCTGGTCTTCACCACATCCTCCGGAAGGGCATTCCAGGCGTCCACCACCCTCTCCGTGAAGAAATACTTCCTGACATTGGTTCTGAATCTTCCTCCCTGGAGCTTCAAATCGTGACCCCTGGTTCTGCTGATTTTTTTCCTACAGAACAGGTTTGTCGTTGTCTTTGGATCATTAAAACCTTTCAAGTATCTGAAAGTCTGTATCATATCACCTCTGCTCCTCCTTTCCTCCAGGGTGTACATATTTAGATTCTTCAATCTCTCCTCGTACGTCATGTGATGAAGTTCCTCCACCTTCCTGGTCGCCCTTCTCTGTACCGCTTCCATCTTGTCTTTGTCTTTTTGTAGATACGGTCTCCAGAACTGAACACAGTACTCCAGGTGAGGCCTCACCAAGGACCTGTACAAGGGAATAATCACTTCCCTTTTCTTACTCGATATTCCTCTCTCTATGCAGCCCAGCATTCTTCTGGCTTTTGCTATCGCCTTGTCGCATTGTTTCGCAGACTTCATATCATTAGACACTATCACCCCAAGGTCCCTCTCCTGCTCCATGCACATCAGCTTTTCCCCCCCCATCGAATACAGTTCATTCGGATTACCACTCCCCATATGCATGATTTTGCACTTCTTGGCATTGAATCTGAGCTGCCATATCTTCGACCACTCTTCCAGTTTCCTTAGATCCCGTCTCATTCTCTCCACTCCTTCCGGCGTGTCCACTCTGTTGCTGATCTTCGTGTCATCCGCAAAAAGACAAACCTTACCTTCTATCCCGTCCGCAATGTCGCTCACAAAGATATTGAACAGGACCGGTCCCAACACCGATCCTTGCGGTACACCACTTAAAACCGCTCTCTCTTCAGAGAAGGTTCCATTTACCATCACACATTGTCTTCTGTCTGTCAGCCAATTTGCAATCCAGGTCACCACCTCGGCCCTCACTCCTAAGCTTCTCGTTTTATTCACCAGTCTCCTGTGCGGAACCGTATCAAAAGCTTTGCTGAAATCCAAGTATATGATATCGAGCGCTCTTCCTCGATCCAATTCCTTGGTCACCCAGTCAAAAAAGTCAATCAGATTTGTCTGACAGGATCTTCCCCTGGTGAATCCATGTTGCCTCTGGTCCATCAATTCTCCGGACTGTAGATAGTTCACTATTCTCTCTTTCAGCAGTGACTCCATTACTTTTCCCACCACCGAAGTGAGGCTAACCGGTCTGTAGTTTCCAGCCTCCTCCCTGTTCCCACTCTTGTGAAGCGGGACCACCACCGCTCTTCTCCAATCACTCGGCACCACTCCCGTTTCTAGGGATCTATTGAACAGGTCACACAGCGGAGCTGCCAGAACATCTCTGAGCTCCCTCAATATCCTTGGATGAATCCCATCAGGCCCCATGGCTTTGTCCACTTTCAGGTTCTTTAGCTCTTCCCACACATTTTCTACTGTAAAAGGATTTTCATCCATTCCACTTCCCTCCAGTTTCTTGTTGTGTAGAGATGGTCCTTCTCCAGGGTCTTCTTTAGTGAACACAGAGCTGAAGTATTCGTTTAATATTTCTGCCATTTCTTCGTCTCTCTCCACACATTGATCATTACCACTTTTCAATTTCACTATACCACTTTGGACCTTTCTCTTTTCGCTGATGTATCTGAAAAATGTTTTGTCACCATTTTTTATCTCCTTGGCAATCCTCTCTTCTGCTTGACTTTTTGCCAACTTGATTAATTTCTTTGTCTCCCTCAGTTGATACAAATATTCTTCTTTGTGCTCCTTCCTTTGGGATCTTTTATATTTCTTGAATGCTATTCTTTTAGCTTTAATTTTGTCAGCCACCTCCTTTGAGAACCAGATAGGTTTCAATTTTCTTTTGCTTTTCTTTACATTTCTAACATATAGAGCAGTTGCCTTGGTGATTGCTCCTTTTAGATTGGTCCACTGTTGATCCACATCTCTCTCGTTCTCCCATCCTTTAAGTTCTTCCTCCAGGTACTTCCCCATTTCCTCAAAGTCTGTGTTTTTGAACTGTAAAACTCGGGTCTTTGTGGTTCTTTTCCCTATTCTTTTAGTGATATTAAACCATACCGTTTCTAAGGCTGAAAGTTGCTAGTAGCCCAAAAAACAAAGCGGAAGCCGATCCAATATGCTGGAATTAGCCTAGTTCCAATAAAGGCTTCTTTTACACTGATCTTTTGTCTCTTCGCTCAGTTGCTAGTAGCCTGCAGAACTTCTGGGAACTATGTTCAATTAACTGTCCTGCATCGCTCGTACCTCATTCTATTCTGTGACTTTCTTTCTTAATCAGTCACATGTTAATAGAAGGAATGTTAACAATACTCAACTGTCAAATGCCATTGTAACTCAACAACATGAATCATAATTATTTCCCTCATTAAACAGAGCTGATGGAAAAAAGAAGTTAGGAAAACTTCTGCATCTAAAGAGGCACTGCTTTATATTGGATATAGATTTTTCCAAAGAGGATCACCCTTATTTCATGTCCATTATACCAGCATAGACCAGAGAAGATCATTAGTGGGGACAAACCCTAAAAAAGTAAATAATGGGGCTTAAATTACCCACTATGCACAACTTCTCTAACAGATGACAATGAAGTGAGTGGGGCATTGTCTACTCTTCGCCACAAAAGGGAAGATACCATGGGTTAAACCAGTTAATAATTACTCACCGGTATCATCAATCTCCTGGTCATCCAGATCCGCACCCCCCTTAGGCACCTGCTCTGCAGCTTGATCCACAACCAGATCCGCGCCCTCCTTCGGCGCCTGCACGTCCTGATTTGTGGCCCCCTTTGCCGCCTGTCCATCCTGACTCGCGGCAACCTTATCCATAGCCCCCTTCGGCGCCTGCGCATCCTGATCCGCGGCCCCCTTCGGCGCCTGCGCGTCCTGACCCCCGGCCCCCTGATCCGCGGCCCCCTTCGGCGCCTGCGCGTCCTGACCCCCGGCCCCCTGATCCGCGGCCCCCTTCGGCGCCGGCGCGTCCTGACCCCCGGCCCCCTGATCCGCGGCCCCTTCGGCGCCTGCGCGTCCTGACCCCCGGCCCCCTTATCCGCGGCCACCTTCGGCGCCTGCGCGTCCTGACCCCCGGCCCCCTTATCCCCGCCCCCCTTCGGCGCCTGCGCGTCCTGACCCCCGGCCCCCTTATCCGCGGCCACCTTCGGCGCCTGCGCGTCCTGACCCCCGGCCCCCTTATCCGCGGCCACCTTCGGCGCCTGCGCGTCCTGACCCCCGGCCCCCTTATCCGCGGCCACCTTCGGCGCCTGCGCGTCCTGACCCCCGGCCCCCTTCGGCGCCTGCGCGTCCTGACCCCCGGCTTCCTGATCCGCGGCCACCTTCGGCGCCTGCGCGTCCTGACCCCCGGCTCCCTTCGGCGCCTGCGCGTCCTGACCCCCGGCTCCCTGATCCGCGGCCCCCTTCGGCGCCTGCGCGTCCTGACCCCCTGCTCCCTGATCCGCGGCCCCCTTCGGCGCCTGCGCGTCCTGACCCCCCGCCCCCTGATCCGCGGCCCCCTTCGGCGCCTGCGCGTCCTGACCCCCGGCCCCCTGATCCGCGGCCCCCTTCGGCGCCTGCGCGTCCTGACCCCCGGCCCCCTGATCCGCGGCCCCCTTCGGCGCCTGCGCGTCCTGACCCCCGGCCCCCCTTCGGCGCCTGCGCGTCCTGACCCCCGGCCCCCTTTGGCGCCTGCGCGTCCTGACCCCCGGCCCCCTGATCCGCGGCCCCCCTTCGGCGCCTGCGCGTCCTGACCCCCTGCTCCCTGATCCGCGGCCCCCTTCGGCGCCTGCGCGTCCTGACCCGCGGCCCTCTTCAGCCACTTAGCTCTTTTCGGCACCTGCCTCTCTTGTTCTGCATTCTTGGGGGGTGGTATTTTATTATTCTTAATGTTGTTGTGGTCCAGGATCTCGAGTTCTGCATCTGTAAGATCAGAAACATTTAAAATTCCAACAGTAGAAAGGCTCAAAGATGAATAAGGTCCAAAAAATGTTGACAAACCATTCAATAACTTGAAAAAAACCCAAAAAACACACACACAAAGTTTGCAGCATACCAAGGTGATATTAGGTCCTTACCTGCTAATTTCCTTTTCCTGAGTGCTGCCAGACCAGGGGGATTGGCCTTCCTACTAGCAGAGAGAAGCAGAAGGCAAGCTCTTTGTCCTGACGCTCCCTATATAGTCTAGGGAAGACGTCAGTAGTCTCTTGCCCAAGCTGATGTGTAAGGTCCCCCTGGATCTCAACAGAAAATACTAAACCCCCAACCCAGAGGCAACAAAATAAATAAATAAAATAGTAACCAGCAATAAAACCAAAAAATTGAGCATTAATCCTGCTCTTCCTTCCCCAGGATATATATATATATAGATATATATATATATATATATATATCTACTAGATAAGGGAGCCCTGACAGACGTGCTGCAAATGCGCAGTAGAGAGCAGCTGTACCGCGCATGCGCGGGCGAGCACATCGGCCAGTGCCCAAAAAAAAAAATGGCGCTGGGTCGCTAGGAGCAGGGGCGGCGGCGACGAGGAGCAGGAGGAGCAGTAGCAGCGGCGACGAGCAGGAGCAGGAGGAGCAGTAGCGGCGGTGCGCGCGAGGGAGGGAGGGACAGCCCCCGTCTGCCGGTTGTGGATGAGCTGAAAGGGGAGGGGAATGAGAAAGGGGGAGTGAGCTGAGGGGAGGGTGGGGGGAGGGAGAGGGAGGAGAGAGTAAGGGGGGAGGGAGGGAGGAGAGAGGGAGGTGAGGGGGGAGGAGAGAGGGAGGTGAGGGGAGGGGGGAGGGAGACTAGAGGGAGGGAGTGGGAAGGAAATGGACCGAAAATTTTTTTTTAAATGTAGCCCGTTGTTACGGGCTTAACGGCTAGTATATATACCGGTATATATAGATATAGATAGATAGATATAGATACTTTTTTTTTTTTTTTTTTTTTTTACCACCAACCTTTCTTCAGGATGAGTTCTGGGCTCAAGGAAAGAAAATTAGCAGGTATGGATCTAACTTATCCTTCCTCATCGCCCTGTCAGACTAGACAAACAAGTGAGAGATACCCAATCAGTATCTATCTGGAGTTGGATTAACCCAAAGCTGCCTCCAGGACTTCCCTGACAAAACGTCATATCCTCCTTCTCCTGAAGACTTTAACTGCAGTGCTTTGTAAATGAGTGCAAGGAAGCTCGTGTGGCTGCCTTACAGATTTCCACAGGCAATACTGATCTGTATTTCATCCAGGATGCACCCTGCGCTCCTGGATGAAATACATAGACCACAGCTATTGCTTCTTTAATCCAGTGAGCAATGGATACCTTAAAGGCTGTGTCACCTTTGCGAAACTCCACAAATAATACAATGGAGAAATTACTTACCTGATAATTTCGTTTTCCTTAGTGTAGACAGATGGACTCAGGACCAATGGGTATAGTGTACTCCTGATAGCAGTTGGAGACAGATCAAATTTCGATCTGTCAGCCCCTAGTACATATACCCTACAGGAAGTGCAGCTCTTCAGTATTCTCCTCGAAAAGCATTGTGGATATATGTGTGACTGACTATTTATTTATTTATTTACATCTTTTTACTATACCAACGTTCAAGACAAAGATTCTTATCACCCCGGTTTACATCGAACTCAAACCTTGTAAAAGTTACAAATAACGAATATCCTGGAACCAAATTTAGGAGCAGAATTAAATATAAGTAAAGGGCAAAAAATGAAGCATAACATATATAAACAAACAAACAAACATAAAAATGAACATAACATAAAATGAAGCATAACATATATCAAGTGGTTCTTAAGATAAATACAAAACCTCGAAGGGGGTATAGATAAAATTCGAATAGAACTCTGCACTTAGTTCAGAAATTAAGGGGGAGAAGCGGGCTATCTGGGGGGGAGGGGAGGTGGGGGGGAAGCGACTAGGGGTTGGGGAAGGGAAGGAAATTTCCACGTTATTACATCAAATTGCACGATAACAGCATATGAAGTCAGAGTTGTGTCGTGAAATATTAAGGGAAGGCTTGTGTAATAACCAGGTCTTCAATTTCTTTCTAAAGGTAAGCGGGCATATTTTGATTAACTTGAATAACTTCATAACTTGGTTGAACTTTATAACTTGATTAACTTGATCTGGTTGAATTGGCTATAGCTGGAGACTGCCAGTGCCCTCAACCGGAAATAGTCGACACCCTGTAAGATTGGTGCCCTAAGTGAAGGAAAGCATGGCTTACCCTTGAATCATTTGAAATTCCATAAGTAACAGCAGCCAAGGGTGGGATGCTGAGTCCATCTGTCTACACTAAGGAAAACAAAATTATCAGGTAAGTAATTTCTCCATTTTCTAGCGTGTAGCAGATGGACTCAGGACCAATGGGAAGTATAAAAGCTACTCCCAAACCGGGTGGGAGGCTGCCCGTGACCCACTTAGTACTGCCCTTGCAAATGCTGTGTCCTCCCGAGCCTGAACATCCAGGCGGTAGAACCTGGAGACGGTGTGCATGGAGGACCATGTCGCCGCCCTGCAAATCTCGGCGGGTGACAACATTCTGGTTTCTGCCCAGGACACTGCCTGGGCTCTAGTAGAATGGACCTTAACCTGTAGAGGTGGCGGCTTGCCTGCTTCTACATAGGCCGCCTTGATGACTTCCTTGATCCAGCAGGCTATGGTTGCCCGGGAGGCTGCTTCCTCTTGTCTCTTCCCACGCACCATGAAGGACGAATAAGTGGTCCGTTTTTCGTACGGGTTCCAACATTTCAAGGTATTTGGATAGGAGTCTGCCGATGTTGAGGTGGCATAGACTACGAGCTTCTTCCGAATTCTTAAACTCATCCGGCGATGGTAGCGAGATGGTTTGGTTGAGATGGAAGTGTGACACCACTTTGGGAAGGAACGAAGGGACCGTGCGTAGCTGGATGGTTCCCGGGGTGAGCATAGGAACGGCTCACGGCAGGACAGTGCCTGTAGTTCAGAAATGCGGCGGACTGAACAAACTGCCAGCAGGAATGCTGTCTTTAAAGTTAATAGTCGGAGAGACAGTCCTCTGAGGGGCCTAAAGGAGGCTCCTGCTAGAAACTCCAGGACCAGGTTGAGATTCCAAAGAGGTACCGGCCACTTTAGGGGTGGGCAGATGTGTTTGACTCCTTTCAGGAAGCATGAAACGTCCGGGTGAGAGATTAAGCTGTTGCCCTCGCTCTTGGTGCCGTAGCATGACGATGCAGCCACCTGTACCTTGATGGAGTTGAGGGACAGACCCTTCTGTAGCCCATTCTGCAAGAATTCCAAGATCATGGGAACTTTGACTGAGCATGGTATGATGTCGTGGTCTTTGCACCAGGCTTCGAATACTCTCCAAATCCTTTTGTACGTTAAAGATGTGGAGAACTTGCGTGCTCGGAGTAGGGTGTCCATTACAGCCCCCGAGTATCTGCACTTTCTCAGGCGAGCCCTCTCAAGGGCCAGGCTGTAAGAGAGAATCGAGCTGGATCCTCGTGGAGGATTGGCCCTTGCTGAAGCAGGTCTCTGTGTGGAGGCAGCGGCAGGGGGGTCCCTGCCAGTAGTCTTCTCATGTCTGCATACCACAGTCTTCTTGGCCAGTCTGGGGCCACCAGAAGTACTAGTCCCCTGTGTAGCTGAATCTTGTGAATGATTGCGCCCAATAGGGGCCATGGCGGGAATAGAGTCCCTGTGGCCAGGTCTGTACCAGGGCATCGATCCCCAGGGACTGAGGTTCCTGCCTGCGGCTGAAGTACCTGGGTACTTGGGTGTTGGACCGGTTTGCCAGAAGGTCCATGCCTGGTGTCCCCCACCGGTTCTCTATCATTTGGAACACTGCGGACGACAGCTTCCATTCTCCTGGGTCTAGACTTTCTCTGCTGAGGTAGTCCGCCATGATGTTGTCTTTCCCAGCGATGTGGATGGCCGAGATCTCCTGGAGATTTACTTCCGCCCACAACATTAGGGGGTCTATTTCCAGAGACACCTGTTGGCTTCTGGTTCCCCCCTGATGGTTGACGTAGGCCACTGTTGTGGCATTGTCCAACATTACTCTGACCGCTTTGTCTCGGAGACTGTGAACGAACCGTAGGCAGGCTAGTCTGACTGCCCGCTCTTCTAGGCAGTTGATGTTCCATCCCGACTCTTCTGCATTCCACTGCTCTTGGGCGGTTAGCTCCTCGCAGTGTGCTCCCCATCCTCGTAGGCTGGTGTCTGTGGTGAGCAGGGTCCAGGTTGATGAAGATAGTCTTGTTCCCTGGCTCAGGTGGCCGACCTGCAACCACCATCATAGCTGGGTCCGAACTCTGTCCGGGAGTGGTAGATGTACGGTGTAGTTCTGAGATAGTGGATTCCAACGTGATAGGAGTGAGAGCTATAGGGGTTTCATGTGAGCTCGCGCCCATGGCACTACCTCCAGTGTGGATGCCATCAGACCGAGGGCTTGCAGGTAATCCCATGCTGTGGAGCGAGGTTCGCTCAGCAGGATTTGTAACTGGTTTCTCAGTTTTGATCTCCTTGTGGAAGTCAGGCTGACCTTGTCTTCTTTGGTGTCGAATCAGACCCCTAGTTATTCTAGAGATTGTGAGGGCTGCAGACAACTCTTGTTTGTGTTGACCACCCATCCGAGGCTCTCCAGTAGAGTTTTGACTCTGTTGGTTGCCTGGTGACTTTCCTCTGGGGATTTTGCCCTGATCAGCCAATCGTCTAGGTAAGGGTGTACGACGATTCCTTCCTTCCTCAGTGTTACCGCCTCCACCACTATGATCTTGGTGAACGTCCGGGGTGCTGTGGCTAACCCGAAGGGTAGTGCCCGGAACTGGTAGTGACGGTCCAGGATTTTGAAGCGTAGGAAGCGCTGATGTTCCTGATGAATCGGGATGTATAGGTAGGCTTCCGAGAGATCCAGGATGTGAGAAACTCTCCCGGTTGCATCGCCCTTATTACAGAGCGTAGGGTTTCCATGCGGAAGCGGGGAATACTCAGGTGGTGGTTGATCGACTTGAGGTCCAGGATGGGCCTGAATGTCCCCTCTTTCTTAGGGACGATAAAATAAATGGAATAATGCCCAGTATTTATTTCTTGTGGAGGTACTGTGGTTATGGCCTCGAGGGCCAGTAGCCTGGTCAGTGTAGCTTCCACTGCCACCCTCTTGGAGGGGTCGTGGCAGGAGGATTCCATGAACTTGTCCAGAGGGGTTCGTAGGAAATCCAGGTAGTACCCCTCTCGAATGATAGTTAGGACCCACTGTGGTAGAATAGGGATAGTCTGCCCCCTATGGCTTCTTCCCTTGGACGGGTCGGCTGAATCTTATTGTGGGGTGCAGCTGGGGCCTGGACCCGAGCTGGTTCCCCTTTTGTGGTGCTTGTTCCGAAAGGGCTGGTTCCTGCCTGTAGGGCGGGGCGCTTGATAATTATTTCTGTATGGATTGAAGCGCTGTGAACCTCTGCCCCTGGAGGATTGGGGAAAGGTTCGCTGGTTTCTCTTGCTTTTATCCTCCGGTAGCCACGGTAGTGGGGGCTCACCCCATTTGTCAGCCAGTTTCTCTAGTTCACTGCCGAACAGGTGGGATTCCCTTAAAGGGCATCCTTGCGAGTCTCGATTTGGAAGACGTGTTGGCCAACCAGCTTCGGAGCCAGAGTTGTCTCCTGGCTGCCACAGCTGATAATGCTCCTCTAGCTGCGGTGCGTACCAGGTCGGAAGCAGCATCCGTGAGGAATGATACTGCTGGTTCCTTGGCTTCCTAGGGGTGTTGCTCCTGATCTGTGATAGGCAGGCACGTGTCACAACAGTGTAGCAGGCTGCTATTTGTAGGGACATAGCGGCGATGTCAAAGGAATGTTTAAGGATGGATTCCAGACGTCTGTCTTGCGCATCTTTGAGTGCTGCACCTCCCTCCACTGGGATAGTAGTGCGCTTCGAGACCGCACAGACAATAGCATCCACTTTTGGGCATGTCAGAAGGTCTTTGGCCGCCAGGTCCAGAGGGCACATGGCTGCCATAGCCCGTCCCCCTTTGAATGTGGACTCTGGAGTGGTCCATTCCAGGTCAATTAGCTGTTGAACGGCTTGTAATAGAGGGAAATGGCGGGAGGTCTGATGGAGTCCCTCTAGCAGAGGATTCGTCTTAGGTTCTCCCGAGGCACTTGTGCCCGGGATCGCAAGTTCCTTCAGGCTGCTGGTAACCAGATCTGGAAGCTCGTCCTTGGTGAAGAAGCGTCTCATGTCCGGTGAGGCTCTGTCCCTGGAGTAGTTCCCCTTCCTCCAGGGGCTCTGGTTCCTCCTCCAAGATGTCCGTGTCCCCGTAAGTGGGACTTCCGGATGGTGGATTCACTACCCTGGGCCTAGTGGGGCCCGGAGCATAGCGGTCCTCTGGTGAAGGCTGTGGTCGTATTATCGGCGGCTCCGTCTGCATGTGACGAAGGTGTGCAGGCCTTTGAAAAATTCCACCCAGGAGATAGATGCTGGGTCCAAGCTAAGAGGCGCTGTGTCCCTGGGGGGCCCCGTTTGGGGAGGGGGTCCCACTGGGATTTGCTAGGTCCAGGGTACTTATTGAGGAACTAGCACTCAGGCCCGGATGGGGCTGGCCCTGGGCTTGATCCCCCAGGGCCTCCTCGCACTGGATACACAGAGCGTCGGCCTCTTCATGTTGTGCGGCTCTGATATGGCATGCTGGGCAGAGGCCCTGAGCCTTGAGCTCGTTTTCTGGTGGTGCCATAGGTATAGATGCGGAAATCTCTTGTGCGTCGAATATGTGCGCGTGGACGGATGTGCGCGCTGGTGTGCGCACAAGTCGCAATTATGCGCCTGGCTTAGTATGCACGAGTTGCGCGCGTAACTTGTGCGTACTGAACTTAGGCGTGTAACGTTGTGCGCACAAGTAATGTGTGACGACTCGCCCTATGCGCACGGATCGAGATGGCAGTCAGGGCGGTGAACAGGACCAAAATGGCAACGGCGACCACACGGGCAATATGGCGACCACCTCGGAGGGTCCACACGTGGGAGAGCCCTTGGCTCTAACCGGGGTCGAGCCCTGCTAGGGCAGATTAACCCGGTAGCACTGGTCCTGGCCGGCGACCTGTGTGACTCCTCGAGCTTCGGAGACCGGAGACTTTAAACAAGATTTCTACCTTACCTTGTCTCGGTGTTTCCCGGTTTCGTTCCAGTCTCCAGCTGCGGGGGGAGAGGGCAAATACCTTCACCGCCGCACTCGTGGTTGCACCCCTGCCTCTCAGCCACCCCCGAGATTGGGGGCTAGGTCCCCGCCGAGGGTCGGCTGCCGGACCGAGGCTCACCTCCGAGGGACCATGGAAATCACCTCGGGAATTCTCTACTGGGGGAGGGACCCAAGGGTGTCACTGCAGGAGAGCGGGGCTCGCTGTTGAGGTAGGTTTTCTTCTTATTTTGGGTTTTCTCCGTTAAATTTTGCTCTAACGCTGTGAGAGTGTGCAGGTAGTCCCTAACTGCTATGGAGACGGAAAATACTGAAGAGCTGCACTTTCTGCAGGGGTATATGCACTAGGACTGACGTCAGATTGAAATCTGATCCGTCTCCAACTGCTATCAGGATTACACTATACCCATTGGTCCTGAGTCCATCTGCTACACGCTAGGAAATTAATATTGTTGGAGAGGCTGTGAAGGTGTGGGGACTTATATCAGTATGTGGTGGTCCTGTGAAGAAGTTCAATCTTTCTGAATGAAGATACAACGAGAAACTCGGACAATTATTCAACAAAACGTTGACTGGATATTTCAGCTTTGTCTTTTGGGTACTTGGGAGACTCTGGCATTGCACAGACATATTAAAAAAATTGATTACACATTTGCTGCACACTGCTCGCCTGACTGGAAAATGTCCCACTTTATTAGAGTTATGGAAGAATTGTGTTGCAGATGTTGCTGTTTGAAACATATAACAAAAACAATAAATAAATAAATAAATAAATATTGCATTTGAATTGAAAGCAGATCAAGCTAAGTCTAATAAATTTTGGAATCCCTCCTGCAAATGGTGCAAAGCACCTGGGGGTAGATTAACTTATCTGACTGGAGTATTTGTTACCAATTGTGAGATGGCCAAGGGAAGTTATGATAGAGGTCTAATAAAATAATTAATGGAGTGGAAGGAGTAAACGCGAATTGGTTGTTTACGCTTTCAAAAAGTATAAAGGCTAGTGGATATTTAATGAAGTTACTAGGTGATAATTTAAGATAAATAGGAGAAATTCTTTTTTTTTTTTTTTTTTTTTTAAATCAACAGATAATTAAACTCTGAATTCGTTGCTGGAGGACGTGGTGAAAGCTGATAATCTAGCTGGGTTTAAAATAGGTTTAGACAAGTTCCTGGAGGAAAAGTCTAACACATTTGAAATAATGGGAAATATTCATACATATACAAAACTTGTTTTTCACCAAACAATATACAAATGTTATTGTTACAGCAGCTTAAAACATAAATACAAACCCCTATACCACTCATACCACATTCATACATTAAAAATGAAACACATCTTGAAGACAAAGCTTCACAATATGACAATTACCATCAAAATGCAACATATCTTAAATTCCACAAAATGTCCTTAGGTTACTGTAAGTAGATGCACACCTTTAACATCATTTTCCCCCTTACTTATAGGATAACTCCCAATTTAATACTGTATTACAGATGTCACAAAATATATTGTGGATAATATTGAATATTTGTTGAAGATAATATATAATCATTTAAGAACATATCAAATAAAGTATATCACATCAACAATGGGTATCCCTCATTTCTCAAACAATATACCCCATTTCTCACTTAAACAATCATTGTTTCACATCTACCACGTTCAAACTTCCCTGTTGTGTGCCACCATTAACATCCTATATTCCCCATTCCTCACATCAGTGAACAATCTTCCTTAATTTGTCACATTAATATCCCATCTTTTGCGTTCTTGAAGCAATTTTCCCCTACAAGGGACCCTCATTTTGCCCCATCGGGCTTCTTCGGGGGGATAAGTAGCCTATGGTAAAAGCAAAACAAAAATCACTACAACCCTAACATGTCACATCTTCAATAATTTCAAAAAAACATAACCACAAATCTTCTTTCAAAATATGTAGCGCATTTTATCACACATTACCACCTTTGTCAGAACTACGCATTGCAAGAAATCTGATTTTGCGTCAGCTGCCAAAATACAAAAAATCTTATGTATTAAAATATAGTGAAAATCCATACCATAAATCAACAAAAAACTATAAGATGACTACTTACAATTATTTCCAGCTTTTCAGATAAAAACCCCAAACTGTCCTCTACTGAAGACCGGATGCCATCATCTTCTAATGTGCCAACGCCTACGTTGGCACATTAGAAGATGATGTGGCATGCCGACGCATCGTGTATTTCTCATGCCGCCATTATATACAAAAATTGACCAATCCAAAAAGAACACTCCAAAAAAAAAGAAGCCAATGATGTTTAATCTATACTCTATCAACCAATAAATATTGATATATCCATTATCCACATTACTTCCTACATACAGTACGTCACTGCATCCAAGGCATACCACACTAACGTGTCCGATGTCCTGCCATTTGTGTGTCAAAAGATTCACCAATGAAAATTCAAATGCACAAACATCAAATATACAATAAACCCATCAAATGTTAACTCTATTCCATTCTCCACCTAATATAAAAATTCACCAAAACGCCGACCATTCTATATCACAGTTTAACTCAAAAGGTACCAAGGTCTGCCATTTATAAATGAAGCGTTGTTCCCATTGGCTTAATCTGTGAGAAACATCACCTCCCCTTGTATGATGTAATTGATCACAAAAAAATGTAATATCTTCAATGGACGTGATGCTGAAACCCAAATGAGGGGCAATTTTCTTAAATTATGCGAACACTGCTTTTGTGGTTCGATAATTCTCTGTTTAACTTGTCTTTTAGTCTGCCCGATATAAATATAAAAACATGGACATATAAACCATCATTAAAGTAAACTTGGAGAAATCAACTGCTTATCCCTGGCATAAGCAGCATGGAATATATTGACCTTTTGGGATCCTGCCAAATACTTGTGACCCCGATACAGGATGAGCTTGATGAACCTTTGGCTCTGACCCAGTATGGGCAAATCTTATGTTCTGAGTTGCCAACCAAAATAATACATTTGTATCTTATTTTCTAATTCCTTTTTGTGTGCCCATACTAAAGAGTATGGGGATGAGAAGTGTAATCTACTCAGAGGGATTTGGAGGTCGAATCTGCTCCCCAGTTCCCAGCAATAGCCTCCTCCTAGCAGATACTGCCATTGCTACCTGTTTGACCACAACCGCACTTCTCCAATCTTGTGGCACCACTCCCATTTCCAGGGATCTATTGAACAGGTCCTTAGTAGACCTGCCAGCACAATTCTGAGCTCCCTCAGTAAATCCTGGAATGTTCTTCAGCCAACCCTATGGCCCTTGTCCACTTTCAGTTTCCTAGCTCCCTTCCCATACATTCTCTTCTGCAAATGGAGTTTCATCTACTCCACCCCCATCCACAGTCTTGTTAACTTAGCAACAGTCTTTCTCCAGGGTCTTCATTAGTGAACACCGAACTGAAGTATTTGTTTAATATTTACTAATTTCTTCATTTCTCTCCACATATTAATGGAGAAATTACTTACCTGATAATTTCATTTTCCTTAGTGTAGACAGATGGACTCAGAACCAATGGGTATAGTGTACTTGTGCTAAGCAGTTGGAGACGGATCAGATTCAATCTGATGTCAGCCCCTAGTACATATAACCCTCCAGGAAGTGCAGATCCTCAGTATTCTTCCTTGCAAAGCATTGTGGATATATGTTTGACTGACCGATTGGTTAATTTAATTAACTTGTATAACTTCGTAACTATATAAACGTTATAACTTGATTAACTGGATTAATTTGAACTGGTCGATTGAGTATAGATGGAGACCGCCAGGGAGCTCAACCGGAAAGCGTCGACACCCAGCCGGGTGGAGACGTAGGTGAACGAAAAGAGGCTTACCCTTGAATCATTTGCAATTCCATGCGTGACGGCAGCCAAGGGCGGGCTGCTGAGTCCATCTGTCTACACTAAGGAAAATGAAATATTATCAGGTAAGTAATTTCTCCATTTCCTAGCGTGTAGCAGATGGACTCAGAACCAATGGGATGTATAAAAGCTACTTCCGAACCGGGTGGGAGGCTGCCTGTGACCCACTCAGTATCGCCCTTGCAAATGCCGTGTCCTCCCGGGCCTGAACATCCAGACGGTAGAATCTGGAGAAGGTATGGATGGAGGACCATGTCGCCGCCCTGCAAATCTCAGCGGGTGACATCATTCTTGTTTCTGCCCAGGATGCTGCCTGGACTCTAGTCGAATGGGCCTTGACCTGTAGAGGCGGAGGTTTCCCTGCTTCTACATAGGCCGCCTTGATGACTTCCTTGATCCAGCAGGCTATGGTTGCCCGCGAGGCTGCTTCCCCTAGTCTTTTCCCGCTGTGAAGGACGAAAAGGTGGTCCGACTTCCGTACGGGGTCTGACATTTCCAGGTATCTGGAAAGGATTCTGCCAACGTTGAGGTGACGCAGACTACGGGCTTCTTCCGAATTCTTCAGGGCTCCCGCCGACGGGAGCGAGATGGTCTGGTTCAGATGGAAGTGGGAGACCACTTTGGGAAGGAATGACGGTACCGGTGCGCAGCTGGATGGATCCCGGAGTGAACCTAAGAAAACGGTTCATGGCAAGACAGTGCTTGTAGTTCAGAGGTGCGTCGCGTTGAACAAACTGCCAGTAGGAAGACAATCTTCAGGGTCAGCTGATGGAGTGATAGCCCTCGAAGAGGTCTGAAGGTGGTTCCAGACAGGAAGTCCAAGACGAGGTTGAGATTCCACAGAGGTACCGGCCACTTCAGAGGTGACGAATGTGTTTGACTCCTTTCAGGAAACGTGACACATCCGGGTGAGAGGCTAGGCTATCGCTCTCTCGCCCCTGGTCCGAAGCATGCCAGTGCTGCCACCTGTACCTTGATGGAGTTTGAGGGACAGACCTTTCTGGAGTCCGCTCTGTAGGAACTCCAGCATCACGGGAACTTTAAGTGAACGTGTCTTGATGTCGTGATCTTCGCACCAGGCTTCAAATATTCTCCAGATCCTTATGTATGTTAACGATGTGGAGAACTTGCGTGCTCGGAGGAGGGTGTCTATTACCGCCCCCGAGTATCCGCTCTTCTTCAGGCGAGCCCTCTCAATGGCCAGACCATAAGAGAGAATTGAGCCGGGTCCTCGTGGAAGATCGGACCCTGTTGTAGCAGGTCCTTGAGAGGGGGCAGGGGTAGAGGGTTCCCTGCCAGTAGTCTTCTCATGTCTGTGTACCACGGTCTTCTTGGCCAATCCGAAGCCACCAGAAGAACTAGTCCTTGTGTAGCTGTATCTTGTGAATGATTGCGCCCAAGAGGGGCCAGGGCGGGAAGGCGTATAGTAGGGTCCCCCATGGCCAGAGGCCTGCACTAGGGCATCGATCCCTTGGAATTGTAGATCCCGCTTGTGGCTGAAATATCTGGGTACTTGGGCGTTGGTTCTGTTCGCCAGAAGGTCCATTTCCGGTGTTCCCCACCGGTTTACTATCATCCGGAAGGCTGCGGGAGACAGTTTCCACTCTCCTGGGTCTAGACTTTCTCTGCTGAGGAAGTCCGCCGTGATGTTGTTCCTTCCCGGCGATGTGGGCGGCGGAGATCTCCTGTAGATTTGCTTCCGCCCATGCCATCAGTGGGTTTATCTCCAGTGACACCTGTTGGCTTCTGGTTCCCCCTTGCCTGTTGATGTAGGCAACTGTTGTGGCGTTGTTGGACATCACTCTGACCGCTTTGCCTCGGAGTCTTTGGGCGAACCGCAGGCAGGCGAGTCTGACTGCCTGCGCTTCTAGGTGATTGATGTTCCATCCTGCCTCTTCTGTGTTCCACTGCCCTTGGGCGGTTAATTCCTCGCAGTGTGCTCCCCATCCCCTTAGGCTGGCATCTGTGGTTAGCCGAGTCCAGGTTGGGGATGATAGTCTTGAGCCTCTGTTCATGTGGCTGGGGCTGCAGCCACCAGTGTAGTTGGTCCGAACTGTGCCCGGGAGGGCTAAGCGTACGGTGTAGTTGTGGCGACCGTGGGTTCCAACGGGACAGCAGTGAGTGTTGTGAGGCCTCATGTGGGCCCCTCGCCCAGGGGACCACTTCCAGTGTGGATGCCATCAGCCCTAGGGCCTGCAGGTAATCCCATGCCGGTGGGGCGAGGGTCGTTCGCAAGGATGGCAACCGGTTCCACAGTTTTGACCTCCCTTGGGGAGTCAGGGCTGACTTTGTCTTCCTTGGTGTCGAAGTGGACCCCAGGTACTCCAAAGATTGTGAGGGCTGCAGGGAACTCTTGTTCGTGTTGACCACCATCCGAGGCTCTCCAGTAGAGACCTGACTCTGTTGGTTTGATTGTATGCTTTCCATCTGGTGACTTTGCCCGATCAGCCAGTCGTCCAAGTAAGGATGTACGAGGACTCCTTCCTTCCACAGTAATGCCTCCACTACCAACTATCACCTTGGTTGAACGGCCGTGGTGCTGGTGGCTAGCCCGAAGGGTAGGGGCCCGAACTGGTAATGATGGCCCAGGATCTTGAAGCGTAGGTAACGCTGGTGTTCCTGATGAATTGGATTTGCAGGTACGCCTCTTACAGGTCCAGGGAAGTTGAGGGAACTCTCCCGGCTGTATTGCCTTTATTACGGATCTCAGGGTTTCCATGCGGAAGCGGGGACCTTCAGTTCGGTTTACGGATTGAGGTCCAGGATTGGTCGAACGTTCCCTCTTTCTTGGGAACGAGAAAATATATGGAATAATGACCAGAGTTTATCTCCTGAGGAGGTACCAGAGTTATGCCTCGAGGGTCAGTACCCTGGCCATATAACTTCCACGCCGCCTTTTTGGTGGAGTCGTGGCAGGGGGACTCCACAAACTTGTCCGGGGGGGGTGCGTATGAAGTCCAGGTAGTACCCTTCCCGGATGATGGCTAGGACCCACTTGTCCGAAGTGCTCTCGACCCTCTTGGTAGAATAGGGCCAGTCTGCCCCCTATGGCTTTCCCTTGGATGGTCGGCTGATTCTCATTGCGGAGCGCGGCCAGGCCCTGTGCCCGAGCTGTTTCCCCTCTTGTTGTGCTTTTCCGAAAGGACTGGTTCCTGCCCGAGGGCGGGGCGCCTGGTAGCTGCTCCTGTATGGGTTGAAGCGCTGCGAGCTTCTGCCCCTGGAGGCCCTGGAAGGCTGTCGCTGGGCTCTCCTTGACTTGTCTTCCGGAAGGCGCGGTACTGGGGATTCGCCCCATTTGCCCGCCATCTTTTCTAAATCGCTGCCGAACAGAAGTGTTCCTTTGAAGGGCATCCTTGTGAGGCGTGTTTTGGAAGATGGGTCGGCCGACCAGCTCTGAGCCAGAGCTGTCTCCTGGCCGCCACCGCCGATGATACTCCTCTGGCCGCTGTGCTACGAGGTCTGAGGCGTCCGTTAGAAAGGATAGCGCTGGGTCCAGGATATCTCCCGGGGTGCCGTTCCTGGCCTGGGATAAGCAGGCACGTGTTACCACGGTGCAGCAGGCCGAATCTGAAGAGACATGGCGGCCACGTCAAATGACTGTTTAAGCATGGCTTCCAGTTGCCAGTCATGCGTGTCCTTGAGTGTGCTCCTCCCTCTACGGAATGGTGGTGCGCTTGGAGACTGCGCAGACCATGGCATCCACTCTAGGGCAAGCGAGCATGTCTTTGGTTGCTGGATCCAGGGGGTACAAGCTGGCCAAGGCCCGCCCCCCTTTAAAGGCAGACTCTGGGGTGTTCCATTCCAGGTCAATTAGCTGTTGAGCAGCTCGCAAGAGCGGGAAATGACGGGAGGTCTGTCGAAGGCCTTCCAGAAATGGGTTCTCCTTGGGATCCCCCTGGGTTTCTGAATCCAGAATTGCCAGTTCCACCAGGCATTGGGAGACCAGATCCGGGAGCTCCTCCCTTGTGAAGAGCCGTCTCATGGTTCGGTGGGGTTCTGTCCCGGGGGGAGTTCTCCTTCTTCTAGGGGTTCGACTTCTTCTTCTGAGATGTCCCCCCGAAGGTGGGACTACTTGGCGGTAAAGGCCTATGCCTAGGTTTTGAGGGGCCTGGAGCATAGGGGTCCTCCTGCGACGTATGTGGTTGGTCCGCCCGGGAATCCGTTTGCATTCGGACAAAGGCGTGAATCCCCTTAAAGAGTTCCACCCAAGAAATAGACAAGGGGTCCACATTGAGTGGCACTGCTTCCCTGGGAGCCTCCAGCTGAGAGGGAGTCCCGCTGGGGGTTGCTAGCTCCAGGGAGCCCCCTGAAGAGCTTCTTCCCGGCCCTGAGTGAGGCTGAGCCTGTGGTGGATCTCCCAGGGCCTCCTCGCATTGGGTGCATAAGGCCTTGGCCTCCTGGCTCTGGGCGGCCCTGATGTGGCATGCTGCGCAGAGGCCTAGGGATTTTACTTCGGTTACTGGAGGAATCGAGGTATCCTGCGCGTACATTTTCCAATCTGGTGCGCCTGGGCGTGCGAGGGGTTTGTGCGCGTATCTGTGCGCTGGACCCGAAATGTGCGCGTGGGTAGTCGGACGCGCGTAGTCCGTGCGACCGGGACTTGCGCGCGCCGCTTATGCGTTCAAGTGCTCTGTGCGTACAACTTACGCGCAGAAGTAATTTTATGCGCGCAGGTAATTTTGTGCGCTCGGCCGGGCAGCGATGTGAACAGCGAGATTAAGACCAAGATGGCGACGGCAACCATGCGGGCAAGATGGCGACTACCTCGGAGGGTCTCCACGTGGGTAGGCCTTGGAAATGCCGGGGTCTGGCCCTGCTAGGGCGGATCAACCCGGTGGCGCTGGCTTCGGCCGCTGGCCTGCGCTCGTCCTCAGTCTTCGGAGACCGGCACAAGTAAAGATTTCTACCTTGCCTTATCTTCGGCGCTTCCTGGTCTCGTCCCGGGCGGTCTCTGGCTGCGGGGGGAGAGGGCAACTACCTTCACTGCCGCGTTTGAGGGTGCACCCGCTGCCTCTCAGCCGCGCCCGAACTCCTCTCGCTCGGGGGCTATAGATCTGCGCCGCGATTCGGCCGCTGGACCGAGGCTGCCTCTGTGCCGCGCCCGATCCTTCAGGGGCTAGGTCCCGCCGCGATTCGGCTGCTGGACCGAGGCTCACCTCCGAGGGACCACGGAAATCACCTCAGGAATCTCAACTGGGGGAGGGACCCGAGGGTATCACCGCAGGAGAGCGGGGCTTGTCTTCAGTAGATTTTCTTCTTCAGTTTTGGGTTTTCTCCTTGAATTTGGTTCTAACGCTCTGAGAGCGTGCAGATAGTTCCTAACTGCTATGGAGACGGAAAAATACTGAGGATCTGCACTTCCTGCAGGGATATATGTACTAGGGGCTGACGTCAGATTGAAATCTGATCCGTCTCCAACTGCTAGCAGGAGTACACTATACCCATTGGTTCTGAGTCCATCTGCTACACGCTAGGAAATCTTTGTCACCTTTCAATTTCACTATACCACTTCGGATCTTTCTCTGATACATCTGAAAAATGTTTTGTCACCCTCACTTTACCTCCTTTGGCAATCCTTTCTTCCACCTGTCTTTTGCTTTCTTTCTTAGCCTCCCTCAGTTTCATCAACCACATATTCTTCCCTGTGTTCCTCTTTTTGGGATCCTTTATATTTCTTAAACACTATTCTTTTTGCTTTTATCAGTTACCTCCTTTGAGAACTAGATCGGTTCCACCTCTCTCGTTTTCTTCCAGTCTTCTAATTCTACCACCAGGTACGTCCCCATTTCGACAAAAGTCTGTATTTTTTTAATTCAAAATTCAGGTCTTTGACTTCTCTGTTTCCTATTTGCGATATCAATTCATACTGATTTGATCATTGATGCTGAGGTGGGCACCCACCCGGTCATTAGAGACATTATCCCATTAGTGAGCACTAGGTCGAGTATAACTCCCTCCCTCATGGGCTCCATTACCATTTGTTTGAACAGAGCCCCTTGCAGAGCATCCACTCTCTCTCTACTTTTGGTAGATTCCGCAGAAGGTATTCTCCAGTCTACGTCCGGCACGATTAAGTCTCCAACACTTTCCCTTGTTTCCCACCTTTTGAATGTCTTCGACCAGATCTCTGTCCAGTTCTTCATTTGAGTCAGAGCCTGTAAACCACTCCAGTAAAAATGGATGTACCACTTTTGTTTAGGACAGCCAATAATTCTTCTTCTCTACTCCACATTCCTTGCAGTTCAGTTGATTGGATATTGTTTTTTTATATAAAGAGCTACTCCTCCCCCTTTTCTGTCCTCTCTGTCCTTTCTTACGTTATAGCCAGTTATGGTCATATCCCAATCATGAAAATCTGTGAACCATGTCTCTGTAACAGCAACAATGTCCAAGTCCACCTCCACCATTAGGGCCTGCAAGTCTGGGATTTTACTGCCCAAACTATGAGCATTTGTCATAACTTTCCAATTTTTCTCCCTTGATTTGTTGCACTTCCTAGACACATTTTTCTCCTTTTTGACCTGATTGATTTTATTATTTTCTCCTCCCACTTCCTGTATTGCTTGGGGATGACATGTCAATTTCTTTGGCCATCTCCTGCCATCCCCATTCTTTAGTTTAAATGTCTGATAATATATGATCTGAATTTCTCACTTTGCATCCTCCTTCCTGCTATGGGCAAATGTAGGCCATCCTTACCATATAGTCTTTTACTGTTCCATACATGATCCCAGCCTCCAATCTATCCAAAACCATTTTCTGTTCACCAGGTTTTGACTCAGGAATTGAAATTATCTATATGGCATGTGAACAGGTAATATTTCCGAAATTGGAATAGTCTTTGAAGTGTGTTTTATCTTTTCTAGATTTTGGAAATCTTTTTTGTACTTCATGGATACTATTACTATTGAGGTCACTGGTCCCCAGATGGATGATAACATTGATATCAAAGTTCCTACTTTCTTCTTCAATGACTTGGACTATCTGGTTTGCATTTTTAGTAGCCGAGGATCCTGGAAGGCATTTAACTGTTGGGTCACCATCAAAATGTGCTCCCAAATTGGTTCCTCTGATGACAGTCTCCCAGCAGAAGCAGCTTTCTTTTATGACATTTGATTCTGTTGATGGGCTTCAGGGTGCACTGAGTGAATTCACTTTTAGAAAACTTTAAAAATCTATTGCTGAGGTGTTCTTCGTTCTCCAGTGCAGAAAAAGCATTATGTAGGGGTAACAGTGGGGAGAGTGGGTGTCTCTTCATCACAGGTCTTATTCTGCTAAAGCCCAGTTACCCAATTGTTCCTGGGTTTTTGAATCCTGGATGTCTGACATCTCTGTGAGAGTTGGGGTTGATGCACAGGATGCTGTAAAGTTGGGGAAGGTGGGTGTCTGTCACATGTCTTGGGTTCTACCAGAGCCCAATGCAAACCATTTTTCCTGAGTTTCTGGAACCTCTGTGGGAGATGGGCGAGAGATACTGGATGATTCAAGAAAGGGTAGGTTAACTGAAACCTCAACAATTCCTCCCTTAGATCAATCAGTTCCATTTTAATTGCAGAGAGCGGAAGGCAAAAGGGACAGCCTTTGATTCTCCAAATGATAGGCCTTGGGACATAAGCAATACAATTGTTGATTGAATGAAAGATATTTTGTTAATTTATTACTAATTCCTTAAAATCATATAGATAAGGTAAGATAAAATTTAGGCTCTAGCAAAGATTTTGAATAGGTATTTGAAATAAAAACTAAAAGTATTTTAGTTTTTATTATTAGTATTAGTGTTAGCCAGTAAAGATTAATAGGCAAAATATGAAAAGCAATATGACAGTTTAAGTTACCATTATCTGAGTTGTAAGGAACTACAACTCAGATAATGGTAACATGGGAGATGAATTAATTGAAGCAAATTATCCAGGTAAGACTATATAAGAACAGTAAACTCAGGGGTGGGTACTAAGTAGTTGAGATTACTTACAGGAAAAATATATTTTTTTTTTCTTTCAGATACCTTGTAGCTGCCTCTCACAGGAAGAACTGCAAACAATGGCTAATGACTGCTCCCCAGTGCAGGTCTCTAGGCCAATGAAATCTACAAAGAGCCCCTCCCTCTAGACACACTGGTAAAACTTATGCAACTTTTTTTTTCTTTTTCAGCCCCGACACACACGTTAAAGCTTTTTGTTAAGAAAAGTTACCCCCCCCTCCTCCAAAGGCACAAAATATTACAAAAATCAGACAAATATACTTAGCCCAGATATAAATAAGCAAATAATTTCAGATCGCTTGTAGCTGCCTCACACATGAAGAACAGCAAACAATGACTAGTGTCTGCTCCAGCAATGCTGATCTCTAGCATTGGGGAGAAGTCTTTTACATCGAGTGCCAACATTATGATTATCTCCAGTATCTATTGATGAGAGTTTGCATGTGTACACCTAGTGCAAAGAGCATCTGGCTGTCAAAGAACAAGTCCGATCTCTGGAGGTGCTGAGGCAGACAGAAAGGTATATAGGAGGAGACCAGAGACATAGTAGAGCAGTCCCAACTCCAGTCTAGAAGCCTTTTTGCTGCTTTGGAGGAGCGACATCACCTGACAAAAGACTATCACCTGGGTGTAGCAGGAAATTATCCTGTAGCGAAGACCTGCACTTCAGGTGATGTTTTATCTTTTTGCACAGAGGATGCATTTCCAAGGGTCTATGCTCAGGAGGCCAAATGTAGTGGGAGATTCTATCACTGGGAAAATAGATAGATCACTTGGTAATTTGCCTCACACGCCACCTAGATACAATTTTATAGCGTGCTAGAGAGGAGCCAGCTGTTGTGGTACATGTGGGTACCAGTGACATAGGAAGGTACAGGAGGGAGGTTCTGGAAGCCACATTTAGGCTCTTAGGCAGGAAATTATCTTCCCATTCTATGCACAGAACCTCAGAGGCAGGCCAAGTTCCAGAGTCTCAATGCGTGGATGAGACAATGATGCAGAGAAGATAAATTTAGGTTTCATAGGAATTGGAGAACATTGTGGGGAAAGAGGAGCCTATTCCAACAGTTTGGGTTTCACCTTAAACAGAGTGAAACCAGGCTGCTGGGGTTAACTTTTAAAAAGAAGACAGAGAAGTGTTTAAACTAGAATATGGGGGGAAGCAGACAGTCGCTCAGGAGTGCATGGTTCAGAGGGCGGTATCTTCAAAGGATACTGGCAAAGTAAGTTAAAATGTCCCAATAGGGAAGTTTTTGTAAAAGCTCAAAAAACCTAGATGTATTTAAATAAAAATGACTCCAAACTGTCTGTATCATCTGATAATAAGCAAGCTGTGAGTACATATAAAAATACAAATAAAAATATTTTGAAAGATCTGTTTCCTCTTTGTCCTGCCAGACCAGTAACTTGTGGGATTCTCCCTCCCACCAGCAAATGGGGGCAGAGTGCGAAAGCTTCCTCTCTGATGTCACTACCTTAAAGGTTGGCCCAGCAGAGGGGAACTCAGTAGTCATAGAAACATAGAAATGACGGCAGAAGAAGACCAAACAGCCCATCCAGTCTGCCCAGCAAGCTTCGCAATTTTTTTTCTCATATACTTATCTGTTACTCTTGGCTCTTAGTAACCCTTTGGTTCTATTTCCCTTCCACCCCCACCATTAATGCAAGGAGCAGTGTTGGAGCTGCATCTAAGTGTAATATATAGCTTAATTAGTTAGGGGTAGTAACCGCCGCAATAAGCAAGCTACACCCATGCCCATTTGTCTACCCAGACTATGCGACTCAGTCCCTGTATATAGATCCACTTTTCTTCATTCCCCCTGCCGTAGAAGCAGAGAGTTATGCTGGATATGCACGTAGTATCAGACTTTCTCCCCTGCCGTTGAAGCAGAGAGCTATGCTGGATATGCACGTAGTATCAGACTTCCTCCCCTGCCGTTGAAGCAGAGAGCTATGCTGGTTATGCATTGAAAGTGAAGTATCAAGCTTATTTGGTTTGGGGTAGTAACCGCCGTAACAAGCAAGCTACTCCCCACTTTTTGTGAATGCAAATCTTTTTCCACATTTCCTCGTGCCGTTGAAGCTTGGAGCAATGTTGGAGTCGCATTAATCGTGTGTATGTTTATTGAATAAGGGTATTATCTCCAGGTAGTAGCCGTCATTCCCGCGAGCCACCCGCTCTTCATTCATGTCCTCTAGACTTTATGGATCCACAGTGTTTATCCCACGCCCCTTTGAAGTCCTTCACAGTTCTGGTCTTCACCACTTCCTCCGGAAGGGCATTCCAGGCATCCACCACCCTCTCCGTGAAGAAATACTTTCCTGACATTAGTTCTGAGTCTTCCTCCCTGGAGCTTCAAATCGTGACCCCGGGTTCTGCTGATTTTTTTCCGACGGAAAAGGTTTGTCGTTGTCTTTGGATCGTTGAAACCTTTTAAGTATCTGAAAGTCTGTATCATTTCCTTGCAAAGCCTTTCCCATCCATTCAGCAATCCAGGATATGCTGACAGCAGAGTGGGAGACCCTGGAGGCTAGGCTTAGTCTACCTCCAGCAGATGAGACAGAGCACAGATGTTGCTGGTCCAGCAGTGTAAGAAGGGCCCTAGGGTCACTTTCCCTAGGAGGCTGGGCTGGGATGGGGACCCCATGGGACAATAGGCTATGTAGGCATGATCTTCCCTTCCCAGGGCAACCAGTTGTTTTGGTCTCCTGGTTTCCCGAAGTCACTTAACTGTGAGGAGGAGGGGGGCTCTTCCCAGGAAGAGACTTTAGGTGAGGAAGAACCGGAGGCTAGGGACTCAGCTGTGTTTTTGTTTAGGACAGATGAGCTGGGGGCCCTAATTACAAGTCTTGTGGATCCTAAGTCTGAAAGAGGAAATGCCCAAAGCTAGAATGAAGAGAAACCCCATTCTGACAGGGATTAAGAAAACTTGCAAAGCCTTTCCCAT
Source organism: Rhinatrema bivittatum (assembly GCF_901001135.1). Lineage (NCBI taxonomy): Eukaryota > Metazoa > Chordata > Amphibia > Gymnophiona > Rhinatrematidae > Rhinatrema > Rhinatrema bivittatum. The sequence continues at coordinate 299,693,854 of NC_042619.1, forward strand.
CCATTCAGCAATCCAGGATATGCTGACAGCAGAGTGGGAGACCCTGGAGTCTAAGCTTAGAAGATGTGGAACTATGCAGAGGCCGTATCTAACAGATCAGCAGGATAAGGACAGGCTTCTAGATCTGCCTAGAGAAGATGCAGCGATCTCAGCAATAGCATAGAAAACTACTATAACAGTAGAAAGGGAAGCAGCCCTGAAAGACCCTCAGGACAGGAAAGTGGAAACCTTACTAAAGAAAGGTTTTGATAAATAACATTTGACATAGTATTCACCAAAGGGTGAATACTAAGGAAGACCATTGTAGTAGGATTTAACTACAAAAAGGGAGACTATGATAAAATAAAGAAATTTGTCAGGAAAAAACTGAAAAGAGCAATCCAGAAGGACTTACAGGAGGTTTGGACACTGTTTAAAATTGCCATCCTTTGAAACCCAGACAAAATGTATTCTGTGCATTAAAAAAGGTCGAAGGAAAATTAAATGACTGCTGGCATGGTCTAATAGGGAGGTGAGAGAGGCAATTAAAGCCAAAAGGGCATCATTCAAAAAAATGGAAAGCAGACCCAAATGATCAGAAGAAGAGCGTAAGTAGTGGCAAGTTAGATATAAAAAGTAATTAAGAAGGCCAAGAGAGAATTTGAAAAGAAGCTGGCCATAGAGGTAAAAACAAGTATTAAAAATTATTATAAATAGATTCAAACCAAAAAGCATGTTAGGAAGTTAGTTGGGTCACTAGGTGTCAGAGGGTAGGGTAAAAGGGCTGGTCAGGGAGACGGAAATTGCAGAAAAACTAAAGAATTATTTGCCTTTGTCCTTACTGTAGGTCTGGGTCATATCCACATCTGGGTCATATCCACAGCGGAATTTTTTTTTTTTTATGTTTGTGACTCTGGACCAGACATAATCATGGTTGAAAGTGGAGGACATAATAAACTCAGAGTGATAGACTAAAGAATAACAAATCACCAGTCACTGGGACTGGTAGTCATCCCAGAGTTCTGAAGGTAATCGACAATGAAACTGCAGACCTGTTTCTGGCGGTTTGCAATCTGTCATGTAAAACTGCCACAGTACCAGAAGACCAAAGGATGGCCAATGTGACGCCAATTTTGAAAAAGGGCTCTGGGAAGGGGGATCTGGGAAACTATAGACTGGTGAACCTGACATCTGTGTGGGCAGAATGGTCGAAGTTATTCTTAAACAACAAAATTACAGAAGGAACACTAGAGGGTGCTTATGGCGGTGGCTGGTCTTTGCTAGAGCTCCATTGGTAGCCCTATTTCTATCCATCCAGATCAGAGCCACCCTGTTCCCTGAGACGTTTTTCTGCAAAATATACTTTGGTAATGAGTATGGGTACACGGAGAACCCAAAATTTAGGTGAAAGAACTGGCCAAATCACTTATTATAAAGGCTCGGGAGAATCTAGTAATCACAATGTAAGTGGTGCAGACAACATGGCTGGAGATAAAATGCAGGCTGCAAGAAAACTGAAATCGCAGTCTGACCAAGTGCTAAAAGAGACAAGAGGGCTGCAAAAGGACCTTTTTAAAGATATGCAGACCTTTAAAGACTCAATTGCTGTTGTGAGAAAATTGATAAGCTCTCCTCAGGGGTAGAAGAGCTTGAGCAGCAATCTAGGATTTGGAAGACAGGGAGTCACGGGTGGCAAACTGCTTAGCAGAACTGCATAAGCAAGTCACAGAGTTAAAGGGCAAAATGTTTAATTTGGAGGAACACGCTCGCCAAAATAATGGGAGAGTGGTAGGGGTTCCGGAAGGTGATGAAGGTGCAGACATGATGAACTTTGTGAAAGAGTTTTTAAACGAATCTACTGCAGCCTGATGACTCAGCGCCTGTGCTGTTGATCAATCGAGCGCACAGAACAGTGGGTGGACTGTGTGGGTCTAGTAATAAAGCCCATATAATTTTTATAAAGTTCCATTCTTTCCAAACAAAAGAATGGGTGCTTCGGAAGGCCCGAGAATTTAACCAGCTACAATACACTATTTATTTTTGTATCTATTTCCAGATTTCAACCTAGACAGTGGAGAAAAGAGCCGCATTTAATGAGATAAAGTGGGGTTTGCATGACAAGCATCTACAATTTCGTTTATTGTACCCGGCAAAGTTATTGATAAGGACTGATGGAGGCTCCAAGTTTTCTTCACCTGCTGAGGTGAAAGTATTTCTTATGCAAAAAGTGTCCCCTAATGCTGCCTCCGGGGAGGTCAGGTCTTTACAGGCACGGTCAACCTTCTCCACATCTGCGCACTCGAGCACTGGCAGGAGCAGAGATGCTGGCGGTAGCGGTCGGAGCTCCCATTCCCGTCAGCATGGCGTGGACAGCGATGCACTGCAAGAGCGGGAGCTAGTGGCGGAGAATGGAATGCTATAGAGTCCAGATTAATTTTTGATGCAGACACTGACAGTTTTCGTCTTCCGTGTGCTGGATAACAGTGTAAATTTTGCCTAGAGGAGTCAGTGTCTCCTGTGAAAGGGAAGAGGTTTATGGCATGTGATTGAGTACTGCGGTTTTTCTGTTTCTTGCTATCTTTCCCTAATGATTATATGCTGGGGGAGTTATTTGTTATTGTAGCTGTGAAGTTTTATATTTTGTTCATGTTTATCTGTTGAAGCAGATGGCACAGCAGGGTATGGTCCTCAGTGTCAAAGGTGGCTGTTAGATCGATTAGCACTAGAAAATAAGATTCATCAGAATCAGATCCTAGTAAAACAGAGTCCTTTAGTGAGAGGAGTAATGTTTCCGTTGAACAATGTTTCCTAAATCCAAATTGATTTGGGAAGAGAATATTTTGGTCTTCCAGATGATTTACAAGTTGGGGTAACACTGCTTTTTCAAGTACTTTTGATAGAAAGGGCAAGTTGGATATTGGACAATAATTGTACCAATCATCAGTTCTATTTTTTAGAATCAGCTTTATCACAAGATCAGGAACAGAAGGCAGCACTTTAAGTGAACAATATAGTTTATATGTCTGATCTCACTGTTTCTAACCCAGGTCTGGTAAAGGTGAAAATATGAAGTCTCAGGTTATAAAATAAATTTGAGTAAACCTGACCTTCTGCCCCTAGGTGTTTTGCAGGGCACTGCTTTGCAAAAGGAGATTCAAAGCCATTTAGGTGGACACTGTCCAAAATAAGGTAGCTAGGGGTTTTTGTCAGCAAGATGGATGAGATATTTTGTTTGAATTATTTTCCCTACTTTAGTAGATTTAAGGGCCACGCCCAAAAGTTCCTAGTTATATGTAAACCGATACGACGTGCAAACGGCTATCGGTATAGAAGAAATTCTAAATAAATAAATAAATAAAATAAATACATTTAAGGAAGAGGGTGGGTCATGGTGAAGACTGCCATTAAGTTGGTTGGGAAGGGATAATGCTATAAAGTTGAATTGGCTTCCTAGACTGCTTTGTTTGAGATATTACCTATTGCTCTTCTGAAGAGGTTTTGGTTTTTTTTCAAAAATTGAACATAGTGGATCAGTTAACATGGGCTGGGAAACCAGCTCGAATGAAGTTAGTTACTTTACAGTGGGGGAAGAATAAGGGCAGTATTAACTTTCCTGATTTCTTCCATTACTATAGGGTGGCCCTGTTTAGTATCCTAGCACAAAGGCATACCCCAAGCCCGGATCAACATTGCATAGAAGGGCTGGGAGGTATCCATGGGTTTCGAACCCTTCTAAAGGGCTCTTTGGTCCGCAAGTTGCCTTGCAAAAATGGTGGAGATATGTGGGAAAGCGAGGACTGCCACAGTCCTTGGGGGTTATTCCTATTTTAGGTTATGATAAACTGGTACAATTGTGGTTGGCCCGAGCATGAAGGATAGTTACAGCCTTTCATCCTTGACAACCTGAGGGAGGAGCCAAGCACTGGCGCGAGAAATAGCGCTGCCTACCGCCCACCCACATCCCTCCAAACGCAAGAACACAGCGGCGACGCCGAAGAGGGCAAGCAGAAGAGCTGCCCCAGAAGACCTCCCTGCTGCAGCCTCATCGCCACCCGGCCAGTAAGGAAAGCCTCCCACTGCCGCAATCGCGGTGTCTGCTTGCTCCAGGTGAGTGGAGCTCTCCCCCCCCCCCCCCCCCGCCCACCTGAGGGAGGAGCCAAGCACCAGCGTGAAAAACAGTGCCGCCTACCGCCCCGCTCACATCCCTCCGAACGCAAGAGCACCGCGGCGATACAGAGGGGCACGAGCCCTTGGCGCGCACACAAATGAGCACAACAAAGGAGTTTGCCCCTTTCTGCGCGTCTGAATTTGAAGTAGATTAAAGTTACATTTTCACTAACTCTACACTCCCCCAACCAAAGGTCAACTACTCAAATCCTCAACTTCTTGAGAAATCACTTCTCTGCTCAGAGACTCTACCTCCTGTAGAAACTCCCAAAGCATCTCTACTCATTGACTCCTCCTACTGATATCATCAACTGTGGACATTTTCTATTACAGATCCGACCACCTCACCTACAGCCACCTATTTCTGCCAATAAAAAAAAACCTATTCTTACCTTTTACCATTCATTCCACCAATATGAACATAAACAGAAATCTTACCAAAGCTATCAACCCTCTACTCCTCTCAAACAACACACCAATACTTCAAAACAGGCCTTCTGTTCACTCTCCTACTTCTAAATGCTCAATCTATCTAAAATAAATCCCACTAATCATCGACATTATTAATGACCTGCAACTATCCATGTTCTGTATTACTAAAACATGGCTAAACCAACTCTCTCATCCAAACTACAATCTATTCCATGTACCTAGGGGGGAAAAAAAAAAAGATGGTGGTTTACTAATAATCTGCAAAAAAGAACTCAACCTGTCTCTAAAATTGGTATTGACCCACCATATGAAGTAGCTATATTAAAATCTAAACGAATCAACATCGGCTTAGTATACTGCCCTCCTGGTCTTCTCCTTAAAGACTGCTCACCAATAACCAAACTCTTCACTAAGGAATTCCCTAATCCTAAACTACAATTATCCTAGGGGACTTTAACCTTCATGTAAATGAACCAGCAAGATCCCCCCATGTGACATTTTTCTTGAAACAATAGAAGCCTTGGAATGGACCCAGCACGTCTCTGGAGCCACCCACAAAGCTGGAAATACGCTCGACCTAATTTTCACAAATCCTAACAGTTATAATAAAAACTAAGAATTCAACAATCCCCTGGTCTGACCATCATCTAATCAAAGCTGATATTATATACAAAAATCAAATATTGACCTGTCTGAAAATACATCTACCTACATGTTTAGAAGGAAAATAAAAACCGATACACTAACTAATGCTTTAGAAACCAAAATCAGCGACTTAAAATTTTCCAACTGCACTGAAGCTTTCAACTCATGGGATTCAATGCTTAAGGAAACAGCAGACAAATTTAGCCCGATACAAACCAAAAACAAACATTCTAAAAAAAAAAAAAAAATCTGACACCCCCCTGGTATAATGAAACTCTAAAAGAATAAAAAAAAACTACCTAAGAAAACTTGAAAAATAATGGTGAAAAAATCCTTCTGAAGAATCTCTAAAAAGATACAAAAAACTCATCTTTCTCAATATCAAACCCTCACGAATAAATCTAAAAAAAGATTACTATGCAAAACTAATTCATGGAGTAATCTTCAACTCAAAGCTTCTATTTAATACAGTAAAGAATCTGATTAAAGAACCTTCATTTAATCAAACAACTAACCATGCTTTCTCTAAAACTTCATGCAATGAATATGCAACAGCTTTATCTGAAAAAAATACTGAAACAAACAACAATTCTCTATCACCTCCTCTCCTTAAAATTATGATGTTATCGATCCTAAAGCTAAATGGTCAGACTTTGACCCAGTCTCAAAATTAGAAATAAGCAAAACTAGCTACTCAGCCTCTTGACTTGATTCCAGCCTCCTCACTAAAACCAGTAAACCAAACAATAACCCCCACAATCACAACTATGGTCAACTTTGCCCTCACTGAACCTCGTGCCTCATTAAGCTAAAATAGGCAGTAATTAAACCAATTTTAAAAAACAAATCTGGAAAAATCTGACGATTGGAATAACTACCGCCCAATCTCCAACTTAACCTTCCTTGCAAAAATCCTTGAAAAGGCAGCTCTCTCCCAACTTGAATCTCATCTTGATGACAAGAAAATCCTGTACCCTAACCAATTCGGCTTCAGGAAGAATCTCTCAACAGAAACCCTTCTTCAATCAATAATTGACCCTGACTGCGTGGCTTCGACTCCAACGAATCACACTACCTAGTACTGATTTATTTAACCGCCGTCTTTGACACCGTATACCATAATCTTCTATGCCTCCAACTAAGAAACATAGGAATTGAAGGCAATGTCCTAAAATGGTTCTCATCCTTCCTTACCGACAGATCCTTCCAAGTAAAACTTAATTATCATCTGACACTTTACAGTGTACTACTGGTGTTCCACAAGGATCAGCACTTTCAGCAATTCTATTTAATATCTACATGCTGCCCCTATGCAAATTGTTAACTGACATTGGTTTAAATTTCTTTCTATATGCAGATGATATGCAATTCTATAGCCCTCTTTCAAACTAATTTGAGAAAACAGCTTCACTTATTTCTGAGTATATGATCACCATTAAAGAAAATCTTGCACAATTGAAACTCTCAATGAACCCTAAAAAAACCAAACTAATCTGGCTAAGCAAAAATCCACCTAAACATATTCCCTCCAATATTGATCTTGGAAACTACCTTCTAACTCCAGCAACACAAGTACGAGATCTTGGCGTCCAAATCGATGAAAACTTAATTATGAAACCTCACATAAGCAAACTAATCAAATCCGGTTTCTTCAAATTATGAATACTAAGCAATCTAAAATCTCTGACATTATCAGATTTCAGAACCATTTTACAATCACTTATATTCTCTAACTTGGACTACTGCAACTCCCTATTTCTAAGGCTTCCAGCCAGTCTACTTAAACCTCTCCAACTTCAATAAGCAGCGCCAGACTCCGGACCGGTAAAAGAAAATGTGATCACATTACTCTGACTGCTCTACATTGGCTCCCTGTGCAAGCAAGAATAATCTATAAAGTTCTAACAATAATTCACCATAACTTGAATCCTAACAATGATATGCTAGGAATTTAAATTTAATCCACACATTCATACACATTCACTTAGATCTCAGAACAAAGGCTTACTTGAAATCCCAACTATAAAAAACTACCACTTAAAACAAGAGACAGAGCTGTATCAATAGCAGGCTCTATGCTCTGGAACTCCTTACCAGAAAATCTTTGAATAACTACTGACACCAAGAAATTTAAACAAGATCTGAAATCTTGGCTTTTCAACAATGCCTTCTCGCAACTCTGGAACTAAAAGTTCACCCTTAATTCTAGGATATGCTCATTGAATGTCTTCCTGTTTATAGGCCTTCCTTTTAACTCTTCCTTTGTACATTACGTTTAACCTTATACACCGCTGTGATCTACCGATTCTCACATGGAATGACAGTATATAAAAACCTAAATAAATAAAATACAACTTTTTCAGTTCTTTATACAGGGTATTTTTTTCCCCCCCTCGGGAAGACTTTCAAGATAGGTTTCAGATAATCTCCTTTCCAGTGTTTGCTTTTCTTCAATTGTGGGATTTGGCGTATAGGTGCAAAGTATGGGAATCTGTGGCAACAAATCCTAATATGGTGGAGTCTGCAATTTTCATTACCAAAAAGGTGAAGGGTCGCTTGAATAGAACATATAAGGCGCTGCAGTGGACAAACGTGCAGGAGCCCCTCAGAACAGTTGCAGCCTGGGAGACGGAGTTGGGCTGTGATATGCAGGGGGAAGAATGGGTTTGCATTTGGACGTGTTCCCGGTCTTTAGATGTTATAGATCAGTATCAGATAATCATGCGCTGTCATTTGGTTCCAGCTCAGTTGCACAAAATCAGTTCAGCATGATCTGATTCCTGATGGAGAGCATTCGGGCTTATTGGTACACTCTGATATATGTTGTATTTTTGCCCAGCAATTGGACAGAAATAGCTCTCCTTCAATCAGTGCTCTCCTTAAATAACCCTAATGATCCACGGATCTATGTTTTACCTTTTTGGTCGATGGATCAACAGGGAGGGAAGGATCTCTCTTATGTTATAAAACTGTTTGCACTGGGGAGAAGAATGTTGTTGAGCCAGTTTCGCCTACATATACTGTCTGGATTGCTAGAATCTGTGGATGGAGCTGGAATTGGTTCCTGCTAAAGCCAGAGGAAAGGAGGAAGCAGTTCAGGAATCTTGGGACCCAGTAATTCAATATTTTTCTATTCAGTCGTGAGATCCTTTTAAATTTTTTATTGTTTTGTATTAGTTTTTTGGGAGGTGTTCCTGGTTGGGGGGATGGGGGGGGTGTGGAAAAATAGTAAAAGTGTATTGGGTATATTGTTAAGGTGTGAAATTATTATTGTATGTATGCTGCTATATTTGGTATAACTGCAGTTGTATTTTGTTCAATAATATTACAAATTGAAAAAACAAAAAAATTACATACCACATCAATAGACAGGTTTAATGGAGGAGTCCTCAACATGATTTTTGCAAAGGGAATTCCTGACTAACCAATTTTCTAGATTTTTTGGAGGGTGAAAATAAACACGCAAATAAAGATGAGCCGGTTGATTTAGTGTTTTTGGTTTTTCAGAAAGTATCTGACAAAGTCCCTCGTGAGAGACTCCTCAACAAATTAGGAGGCAGTGTACTATTGCGGATTGGTAAATGGATAAAAGACAGGAAACAGAAGGTAGGACTAACAATCAGTTTCCCAAATGGGTCATTAGGGGAGTGCCCTAGGGCCTGTATTGGGACCTATGCTATTTAGCATATTCATAAATGATCTGGAAAAGGGGACAATGAGTGGGGTGACCACATTTACAGAATACACACATTTGTTTTGCCTTGTTGAAACAGCAGCAAATTGTGAAGAACTACAGAAGGACCTTGTGAGACTAGGAGACTGGGCTTCTAAATAAGAGATGCAATTTAATATAGACCAATGTAAAGTAATGCACATAGGGAAAAATAATCCCAACTATAGATACACAATGCTGGGTTCCATGTTAGAAGTTACCAGCCAGGAAAAGGTCCTCAGAGTCCTTGTTGACAATACTTTTGAAATCTTCAACTCAGTGTGTGGCGATGGTCAAAAAGGCAATTAGAATGTTAGGAATTATTTGGAAAGGAATAGAAAACAAAACTGAAAATAGCATAATGCCTTTGTATAAATCCAAGGTGCAACTGCACCTTGAGTATGTGTGCAGTTCTGGTCGCCCCATTTCAAAAAAGACATAGCAGATAGAGACAAGGTACAGAGAAGGGCAATAAAAATGATAAGGGTGGTGGTAAAGCTCCCTTATGGAGGAAGGCTAAACAGATTAGGGCTCTTTAGCATGGAAAAGAGATGAATGGGAGACAATATGATTGAAATTTATATCATCATAAGTGGGGTGGAACAGGTAATTTACCCTTTCAAGCAACACTAGGACTAAAGGACCCTCCATGAAACTCACTCAGTGCACAATCAAGCTATAGAATCTCTAGCCAGAAGACATGGTCAAAGCAACTAACTTTCAGGTCGATACTGTAAGACCGCGGGAGAGCGGACGAACGCCCGCTCTCCCGGCGCGCGCACCGGCCCCTCGCCAGTGCGGGCGATTCAGTATTTAAATGAGGTGACGCGGGAAAAACGGGGAAAAGGAGGCGCTAGGGACACTAGCGCGTCCCTAGCGCCTCCTTTTTGTCAGGAGCGGCGGCTGTCAGCGGGTTTAACAGCCGACGCTCAATTTTGCCGGCGTCGGTTCTCGAGCCCGCTGACAGCCATGGGCTCGGAAACCGGACGCCGGCAAAATTGAGCGTCCGGTTTTCGGCCCGACAGCCGCGGGCCGAATTCAAATTTTTTTTTTACTTTTTTTTACTCTTCGGGACCTCCGACTTAATATCGCCATGATATTAAGTCGGAGGGTGCACAGAAAAGCAGTTTTTACTAGGGATGTGAATCGTTTTTCAACGATTAAAATTATCGTCCGATAATGTTTATATCGTCTTAAATCGTTATAGAACACGATACAATAGAAATTCTAACGATTTATCGTTAAAAATCGTTAAATCGTGTTAGTGCGCACTAACTCCCCGTTAGTGCGCACTAACTCGATTTAGTGCGCACTAACTGAAAATGATACAAATAAACACTTTCCAGGTCACTGAAGGTCAGTTAGGAATGAATATGTGTTCCTATTGGCTGGCTGCCCTCTTATCTATTGATGTTACCAAGGTTACCACTGAGGTGATGGTTGGGGGGATGGGAAATGGAACTGGAAACTAACGAACACCAACAGAAAATGAAACAAAGTGTTCACACTTCCCAGGTCAGTAAAGGTCACTTAGGAATGAATATGTATGTATGTATTCCTATTGGCTGGCTGTGCTCTTATCTATTGATGTTACCAATATGGTTGGGGGGATGTGAAATGGAAACAGTTGGAAGCTTGACAAAAAAAGTAATGTAATGATCAGCACCCACGTGACTAGAACTTGTTTGTTTATTATTTTTGTTAGCAGGCACCTGAAATGCTAGTGCATGTTGAATTTGCCAATCACTGTGCATTTTAGAAAGGTGGTCCTGGCTGGAACTGTACACAGTTCATATGTAATTGATTGTTGGTAAGTGTATTTTTTAAGTAGCCACACTGGCACCAGTATGTTTACTTTTCCTCCTACTTAACTCACTAGCTCAGCTTTGTAAGAAGGGCTTCTCTGCTTGTGTGTTGTTTTTGTTTGGTGTGAGGAGAGCAGAAACATCAGATCTTTATTCAATCTACTACAGTCATCTCTTACAGTGCCCTATCCCTATTAATACCAGGAGTGTTGTGATCTTCCTGCACACAGTGCCCTAACCCTGATACCAGTCTGAGACAGCTCCCTCCCTGCATTACTAGTGAGAGGCTGGCTTCACAGACAGGGGGGAGCTGCCTGACCCTCACTCCTGATTTCCCCCATGTCCCAGCTAGTGAATGGTGTGTGGGTGAGGGGGGGGGGGGGGGAGGATGGTGAAGTCTGAGACAGCTCCCTCCCTGCATTACTAGTGAGAGGCTGGCTTCACAGACAGGGGGGAGCTGCCTGACCCTCACTCCTGACTTCCACCATGTCCCAGCTAGTGAATGGTGTGTGGGTGAGGGGGGGGGGGGGGAGGATGGTGAAGTCTGAGACAGCTCCCTCCCTGCATTACTAGTGAGAGGCTGGCTTCACAGACAGGGGGGAGCTGCCTGACCCTCACTCCTGACTTCCCCCATGTCCCAGCTAGTGAATGGTGTGTGGGTGAGGGGGGGGAGGAGGATGGTGAAGTCTGAGACAGCTCCCTCCCTGCATTACTAGTGAGAGGCTGGCTTCACAGACAGGGGGGAGCTGCCTGACCCTCACTCCTGACTTCCCCCATGTCCCAGCTAGTGAATGGTGTGTGGGTGAGGGGGGGGGGGGGAGGATGGTGAAGTCTGAGACAGCTCCCTCCCTGCATTACTAGTGAGAGGCTGGCTTCGCAGACAGGGGGGAGCTGCCTGACCCTCACTCCTGACTTCCCCCATGTCCCAGCTAGTGAATGGTGTGTGGGTGAGGGGGGGGGGGGAGGATGGTGAAGTCTGAGACAGCTCCCTCCCTGCATTACTAGTGAGAGGCTGGCTTCACAGACAGGGGGGAGCTGCCTGACCCTCACTCCTGACTTCCCCCATGTCCCAGCTAGTGAATGGTGTGTGGGTGAGGGGGGGGGGGGGTGGATGGTGAAGTCTGAGACAGCTCCCTCCCTGCATTACTAGTGAGAGGCTGGCTTCACAGACAGGGGGGAGCTGCCTGACCCTCACTCCTGACTTCCCCCATGTCCCAGCTAGTGAATGGTGTGTGGGTGAGGGGGGGGGGGGGGGGAGGATGGTGAAGTCTGAGACAGCTCCCTCCCTGCATTACTAGTGAGAGGCTGGCTTCACAGACAGGGGGGAGCTGCCTGACCCTCACTCCTGACTTCCCCCATGTCCCAGCTAGTGAATGGTGTGTGGGTGAGGGGGGGGGGAGGATGGTGAAGTCTGAGACAGCTCCCTCCCTGCATTACTAGTGAGAGGCTGGCTTCGCAGACAGGGGGGAGCTGCCTGACCCTCACTCCTGACTTCCCCCATGTCCCAGCTAGTGAATGGTGTGTGGGTGAGGGGGGGGGGGGGAGGATGGTGAAGTCTGAGACAGCTCCCTCCCTGCATTACTAGTGAGAGGCTGGCTTCACAGACAGGGGGGAGCTGCCTGACCCTCACTCCTGACTTCCCCCATGTCCCAGCTAGTGAATGGTGTGTGGGTGAGGGGGGGGGGGGGGTGGATGGTGAAGTCTGAGACAGCTCCCTCCCTGCATTACTAGTGAGAGGCTGGCTTCACAGACAGGGGGGAGCTGCCTGACCCTCACTCCTGACTTCCCCCATGTCCCAGCTAGTGAATGGTGTGTGGGTGAGGGGGGGGGGGGAGGATGGTGAAGTCTGAGACAGCTCCCTCCCTGCATTACTAGTGAGAGGCTGGCTTCACAGACAGGGGGGAGCTGCCTGACCCTCACTCCTGACTTCCCCCATGTCCCAGCTAGTGAATGGTGTGTGGGTGGGGGGGGGGGGGGGGGGAGGATGGTGAAGTCTGAGACAGCTCCCTCCCTGCATTACTAGTGAGAGGCTGGCTTCACAGACAGGGGGGAGCTGCCTGACCCTCACTCCTGACTTCCCCCATGTCCCAGCTAGTGAATGGTGTGTGGGTGAGGGGGGGGGGGGGGGAGGATGGTGAAGTCTGAGACAGCTCCCTCCCTGCATTACTAGTGAGAGGCTGGCTTCACAGACAGGGGGGAGCTGCCTGACCCTCACTCCTGACTTCCCCCATGTCCCAGCTAGTGAATGGTGTGTGGGTGAGGGGGGGGGGGGGGGAGGATGGTGAAGTCTGAGACAGCTCCCTCCCTGCATTACTAGTGAGAGGCTGGCTTCACAGACAGGGGGAGCTGCCTGACCCTCATTCCTGACTTCCCCCATGTCCCAGCTAGTGAATGGTGTGTGGGTGAGGGGGGGGGGGGGGGAGGATGGTGAAGTCTGAGACAGCTCCCTCCCTGCATTACTAGTGAGAGGCTGGCTTCACAGACAGGGGGGATCTGCCTGACCCTCACTCCTGACTTCCCCCATGTCCCAGCTAGTGAATGGTGTGTGGGTGAGGGGGGGGGGGGGAGGATGGTGAAGTCTGAGACAGCTCCCTCCCTGCATTACTAGTGAGAGGCTGGCTTCACAGACAGGGGGGAGCTGCCTGACCCTCACTCCTGACTTCCCCCATGTCCCAGCTAGTGAATGGTGTGTGGGTGAGGGGGGGGGGGGGAGGATGGTGAAGTCTGAGACAGCTCCCTCCCTGCATTACTAGTGAGAGGCTGGCTTCACAGACAGGGGGGAGCTGCCTGACCCTCACTCCTGACTTCCCCCATGTCCCAGCTAGTGAATGGTGTGTGGGTGAGGGGGGGGGGGAGGATGGTGAAGTCTGAGACAGCTCCCTCCCTGCATTACTAGTGAGAGGCTGGCTTCACAGACAGGGGGGAGCTGCCTGACCCTCACTCCTGACTTCCCCCATGTCCCAGCTAGTGAATGGTGTGTGGGTGAGGGGGGGGGGAGGATGGTGAAGTCTGAGACAGCTCCCTCCCTGCATTACTAGTGAGAGGCTGGCTTCACAGACAGGGTGGAGCTGCCTGTCCCTCACTCCTGACTTCCCCCATGTCCCAGCTAGTGAATGGTGTGTGGGTGAGGGGGGGGGGGGGGGTGGATGGTGAAGTCTGAGACAGCTCCCTCCCTGCATTACTAGTGAGAGGCTGGCTTCACAGACAGGGGGGAGCTGCCTGACCCTCACTCCTGACTTCCCCCATGTCCCAGCTAGTGAATGGTGTGTGGGTAAGGGGGGGGGGGGAGGATGGTGAAGTCTGAGACAGCTCCCTCCCTGCATTACTAGTGAGAGGCTGGCTTCACAGACAGGGGGGAGCTGCCTGACCCTCACTCCTCCGGGGTATTTTGATCTTCCTGCACACAGTGCCCTATCCCTGATACCAGGGGTGTTGTGATCTTCCTGCATGCAGTGCCCTATCCCTATTAATACCAGGAGTGTTGTGATCTTCCTGCATGCAGTGCCCTATCCCTATTAATACCAGGAGTGTTGTGATCTTCCTGCATGCAGTGCCCTATCCCTGATACCGGGATGTGTGCAAGAAGATCACAACACCCCCGGTATCAGGAATAGGGCACTGTGTGCAGGAAGATCACAACACCCCCAGTATCAGGAATAGGGCACTGTGTGCAGGAAGATCACAACACCCCTGGTATTAGGGATAGGGCACTGTGTGCAGGAAGATCACAACACTCCTGGTATTAATAGGGATAGGGCACTGTGTGCAGGAAGATCACAATACCCCTGGTATCAGGGTTAGGGCACAAGTTCTAGTCACATTGACTGATCACATTACTTGTTTTGTCAAGCTACCAACTGTTTCCATTTCCCATCCCCCATATACTGTCAGTAGGAAACTTGGTAACATGAATAAATAAGAGGGCAGCCAATAGGAATACATATTCATTCCTAAACTGACCTTAACTGACCTGAAAAGTGTCAAATTGTATCATTTTCAGTTAGTGCGCACTAACTGGGAGTTAGTGCGCACTAACTCGAGTTAGTGCGCACTAATCGGAAAAAACGATTTTTAACGATTTTTTAACTAAAAAATCGTGCCTAAGACGATTTTCTTGCCCTGCCACACGATTTCTATCGTTAAGACGATATGGAAAACGATTCACATCCCTAGTTTTTACTGCTTTTCTGTGCACTTTCCTGGTGCCGGAAGAAATTAGCGCCGACCTTTGGGTTGGCGCTAATTTCTTAGAGTAAAATGTGCGGCTTGGCTGCACATTTTACTTACTGAATCGCGCGCGCATACCTAATAGGGCCATCAACATGCATTTGCATGTTGCATGTTGAGGGCGCTATTAGGTGCCGCGGGTGGGCCGCGTGTTTTCCTCCCCTTACTGAATAAGGGGTAAGGGAAAACACGCGTCCAGAGCAGGCTGACAGTGCGCTCCGACGGAGCACACTTTACTCTATCGACCTGATAGTGGTGTTCAAAAGAGGAATGGACAAGCTCCTGAAGGAAAAGTCTGTAAACAATTAGCCAGGTAGACTCGGGAAAGCCAGCGCTTATCTCTGGGAGTAATATAAAATAAATTATCAACTATTGGGGATCTGACGGGTACATGTGACCCAGACTGGCCACTGTCGGAGACAGAATGCTGGGCTGAATGGATCTTGGTCTGACCAGCAAGGCACTTTTTATGCTCAAGGGGCCACTCTCTTACTGTGGAAAATCCAGGAGTGAACCGGAGAGGGCCGTCTATCTGATTCTGCCTGGGGTCTTTTTAAGCCTGGAGATTCCTCCTCTCCTGAATGGAGGGAGAACAGAGACGCTGCTAGCAACTTACCTCCCCCTCTTTTCATTTCACAATAGCCCCTGGGCATTACTAGGACAAATTCAGTGGAAAAACCCCTGTTGCACTGTGCTGTGCTCTGATGCTGTAGTGCCCTTAGGAAATCCAGTCCAAGACTCCTGCCGAGAAGGCAGTTCACCTGGCTCTTATCTCTATAGCCTCCCATGGCGACTGAATTACCACTGCCTCCTGCAGGCCATCACAATTCCTACAAGAGGAGCTATGATGGAGCTTTGCTGCTGGCTGATGCATAGGAGACACTTCCTTCCCCTCTCCATTAGGCTTCTAGGTTAGAAGCGCGAGAGAGAAACTGAGCCCTTCCCACGGGGTTCTGTATGGGGATCTACTGCTAGGCTGCCGCCCTGACTCCTTTGGTGCTTCTCTACCCCCACCCCCATCCCTCCCTGCCCAATGGCTTTATGCTCCCCTTCCATCAGGGACAGTGCCTTCTAAGACCAGATCCAAATGGGCACTGGGTTTTACTCCAGGAAAGAAAGAGCAGCCATTCCTGGCCATCATCCAAGCATCATCCTTTTGTGGCTCGGTTCAGGTTGCACCAGGAAGATCATGGGCCATTGCCCTAGAAGTCAAGTTTCCTTTCCTATTGCACCGGGCACATGAAGTCAGAAAAGGCTTATCTTCTCTGCCTCCATCTGCTGGATAGTGAGCATAACCCAGTCATCTGGTCTGGTAAAACCAGACATTTTATTTTTAAAAGTATCACATAACTATCACAATTTATCACCCTGGCTGGTAATCTCAAGTATGGAGACTGAATTAAACTTTTCACGGTAATAGGTGATCCTTCTAGAGCAGAGACGGACAAATTGCAGCCAATGGGTCAAATCCCGCCTGCGGTGGCAAGAAAGATTCCAGCCCATGTCGGCAAGAGCATGCCATGTCCACATACCAGGAGTCATCTCACTGGCCAGAACCCTGCCAGACACTTCTGCCTGGAACTCTGAGGACGACCCAGGACTTTCAGAGTTCATCCAGGCAAGGCCACTAATGTGGCCCTCAGGACCAAAAGGTTTACCCGTCTCTGCTACGACTGATGCAAACTGGCAGAGCCATATGTGGGAAATTTGTACTGCTACTGTCCATGCTGTACCTATTCTGTGGTGTGGCTGTGTGTATAGAGATTAGTATTCTTGTTTGCCTACTGAGTTCTTAAAACCCTCCAATGATGGACGTTCCACCACTTCCCTAGGGATCTTGCAATCAAGGTTGGAAAAACTTTAGGTGCTGAAAAATGTGGCACCTGCCATCAGTGTAGACAGAGAATGAGGCTGGAAGGAACGTAATGTTGCAGGGAGTGGTAAATAGGAAGCAGTAGCTGAAGGGAAGGAAGAAGTTGAAGGGAAAAGGAAAAAAAAAAAAACAGAGAAAGGGGAGAGCAAAGATTCAAAAGCAGGGGACAAAGCAAAACAAGCAAAATTCCTGCCCCTTCTCCCTCAAAAAAAGAAAATACCCTGAGCAAAATAAGTGCAAAAATTAAGGGAAAGAAATTTCCTTTGTTCCTACATTTTTAGGCCGGCGTCCACATTTTGTAAATATTTTTCTAACCCTACTTGCAATTATACGAGCCATGTCATCACAGAACACGGAAAGTAATATCCTATTTATATTGTGCTTTGGCTTCTGAGTCACCTTTGCACAGGCAAGAAAAAAATCAAGTTCTAGATGAATTTGATCCAGTTTTAAAGTTTACTCAGGTGAAAAGATCAAACATTAACTTTCCAAACTCGTAATATCATCAAAGTTTGCAAAACATATGAAGAAACTGTAACCAGCAGGCAACAGCTTCCCAGAAGGCAGGTGAATGGGTTTGACCAGCAAGGTAATACCAAGATTTGGAAAATTTCTCCTTGAGCTACTCGCTAGGGTTGAAATGTATTCCAGTCTTCCTCTTCCCTCCTCCCCTCAAAATAATTTGCTTTTGGAAGGGGGTGGTTAGAGTACATGATGACTGTTTCTTCCATGCACAGGGCACACACTCTTCCTCCCCATCCTACTGCAGCTTGCTCTTTCCTCCACCCCACACACTAGTCAGGAGCGCTCCTTCCTCTTCCCCTCCTTCAGATGCAGTCTTTTCTTCTCTTCCTCCAGTACTCCCCACCTCTCACATCCCTTCACCTGTCCTCTCAGGCACCAAGACACGTCTTGCTGCTCCTCTCTGGAAGAGGGTGGTGGTGCTCCTCTCCAGCAACAGGGTTGTTGGCAGGTAGTGCAGAGTGCTTCCTGACATGCCTGCTGCTCTTTGGAGATAGGATGTTCACCATGGTTTGACTTGGCCATGCTACTGCTGCTTTCTGTGAGTGGGGGTGGGTTCCTTGTGGCCCTGCTCTGACACTTCCTTTTGATGGCTGGGGAAGGGGGTATTTGCCAGTTCTTGCCAGAAGTGAAAATCAACTCAGCTGAAGCTAGGCTATTTTTCAGTCCATTTGGATAAGAAAACAGAGGGCAGATAAAGGGAAGTACAGCCTAGTGATAACTGCAGGCCATGGAGATCTAGGTTGGATCCAGAAGGAAGCAGCTCCTCAGAAACCAATTGGATCAATGCCAGCTGGTTGGTGGTGTCCGAGTACTCTTTAGCAAGATAATGGAGAATTAAGAGATCAGAAGTTCAGACAACATCTAAAGATTTTGGTATTTGCTGTTTTTGCATGGTTTAATGGTCAGACATGGGTGTAGGGGGCTGGGTCTTGGGATTAAGTATGGGATTTTGTATGCCCATCTACCCAGGATAATAAACAAAAACTGACTTGAGCATATGAAGGATGTTACTCCTTATCCAAGTTTCTACAGCTGGGATGTGACCTTGCAGTCTGGACAGTAATTACTGTCCAGACTGCAAGGATGGCTCCCCTATGAGGAAAGGCTAAAAAGAGGTTAGAGCTGTTTAGCTTGGAGAAGAGACAGCTGAGGGGGGGGGGGGGGGGGGGGGGGTATGACAGAGGTCTACAAAATCATGAAAGGACTTGAAGGGGTAAATGTGAAATGGTTATTTACTCTTTTGGATAATATAAGGACTAGGATGCACTCCATGAAGTTACCAAGTAGCACATTTAAAATAAAACAGAAAATTCTTTTTCACTTAATGCACAATTAAACTCTGGAATTCGTTACCAGAGAATGTGGTTAAGGAAGCTAGTATAACTAGATTTAAAGAAGGTTTAGATAAGTTCCTGGAGAAGTCCATAAATTGTTATTAATCAATATGGAACAACCACTGCTTGTTGCAGGTATTAGCTGCAATGGATTTATTTAATGTTTGGGACTTACCAGGTACTTGTGACTTGGACTGGCGACAGGATACTAAGCTTGATGGACCCTTGGGACTGACCCAGTACGGCACATCTTATGTTCTTATGACTGGATGAGCCAATGGGTCCTTATCTGCCATTATTTGTTGTTATTATCATTAGATTCAGAAGAAACCTATCAGGTTTTTTTTTTTCTGTTGAATGGCATTGACTTAGCTTTACCTTTGAAGGGGTAGAGAGAGATGACCAATTTAGAATCTACTGACTCTCCCATTCCCCTTTTGGATTACAAAATGTTTTATTTGTGTAATATAACAAAATAAAAACCATTATGAAAGAAACCAAAGATATACCCAGCATATTAGAATTACTTTATAATTATTCATACAATACTAACTAACTAACCCATCATAACAGTAAGTAGGTAAATCAGAAATCTGAGCTTTGGCTGGAAATAACCATTTGTGAAGATCTTCTTTATATCTCCCCATATATGTATCTGAATTTTGCTCTGTCACACCTCGGAGCTCTCTTCTCTAATACATTTTAATTCTCTTTCCTCGTGGATCTTATTACCTAGATACTTTATTTTTGTAGTGCCCCTGAAAAAATTCTGATTAAAAAGCTTTTAGCAAACGCCACCACATTTAACGAAGGCACCTTATACATTATTTACGATCACAAGTTATTTTCCGCCTGTAATACACTATAAAGACCTAAAGCTTCAAGACATCATCACAAGAACGAAAGTTGGCGGCGAGTCGTGCATCCGAAGGCCGCACGGAGTGGCGGAGACAGCAGGGAGCGCTGCCCCGGGCTGTCCCAGTCAATAACTTCCCCCCCCCCAACGGATCGGAGGAGGGGAAGAGACACCGGCAGGGAAACGGGTGTAGACGAGGGCCTAGAGAGGTAGTCGGTTACCGCCAAAGACCGTGGATCGGGCACGTACCGTTAACTTGGTCTGAGCTCTGGACCGGAACCGAGTAGCAGAAGGCAGCAAGTGCCGCCAGCAGCAGCCACACAACCCGCGCCTCCATCCCTCCGGGTGCCGGTAGCGCGGAGACGGAGTGACGCCACATCAACTTCCGCCTCCGGACGGAAGCCAGCGGAAAGGCACGAGCACGTCCCCGCCTCCGCTGGCTCCGTCTGACGCGTTCTGGCGCCAGCTTAGACTGGAGCAAGGAAAAACTCGTTTCTTGTCTTTTCCCCGAAGCGTGCACCTTTAGATCTCCATGCTTCCTCTCGTACATCCGCCCTATGAGGGTCTGCACCGAGAGCCATGTGAGATGAAACGTGGCGACCTAAAGGTTTCTCCCTTTCCCTTAGAGAAGAGGCAATGTGATATTCAACTACCCCAAAGGTATAAATCAGGCACAAGAAGCAAACCTTTTTTTTTTTCCCCCAGAGGAAAGAATACCCTAGATTCACAAGAGGTCACCTTATGAAGCTTGGCGGGGAGGGGCAGTAAGCTCTGACCAACATCAGGAAATATTCCTTTAGTGAAAGGATAATGGATTCATAAAATGGATTTCTAATGGAAGTGTTAGAGATAAAAAAAAAATGGTAACAGAATTCAGAACAATCTGGGATAAAAAGCACGAAGGGCCGCTAGTGCAAGGCTTCCTAAACCTGGGATAAGCACAAAGGGTTCTACATGATATTCACAATGAACTATACATAATATTAAATTTGCATGTTCAGGAGACCCAGAATATACAAATATATCTTGCACATATTCACCGTGGATATCTGAAAATCTAACTGGCTGGACAGGTTTCTGAGAGTCCCTGAGGCATACTGGCAAAGAATTGAGAGGGGAGCCATCTAAGGAAGCTAAAAAGTCATGGGATAGGAGGAGGTGTCCTTTCGTGGATTACAAACTGGTTAAAAGACAGGAAACAGAGAGTAGGATTAAATGGTCAATTTTCTCAGTGGAAAAGGGTAAACAGTAGAGTGCCTCAGGGATCTGTACTTGGATCAGTGCTTTTCAATATATAAATAAATAATCTGGAAAGAAATACGAGGAGTGAGGTTATCAAATTTGCAGATGATACAAAATTATTCAGAGTAGTTAAATCACAAGCGGATTGTGATACATTACAGGAGGACCTTGCAAGACTGGAAGATTGGGCATCCAAATGGCAGATAAAATTTAATGTGGACAACTGCAAGGTGTTGCATATAGGGAAAAATAACCCTTGCTGTAGTTACACAATGCTAGGTTCCATATTAGGAGCAAACACTCAGGAAAAAGATCTAGGCATCATAGTGGATAATACTTTAAAATCGTCAGCTCAGTGTGCTGCAGCAGTCAAAAAAGCAAACAGAATGTTAGGAATTATTAGGAAGGGAATGGTTAATAAAACGGAAAATGTCGTAATGCCTCTATATCGCTCCATGGTGAGACCGCACCTTGAATACTTTGTACAATTCTGGTCGCCGCATCTCAAAAAAGATATAGTTGCGATGGAGAAGGTACAGAGAAGGGCAATCAAAATGATAAAGGGGATGGAACAGCTCCCCTATGAGGAAAGGCTGAAGAGGTTAGGGCTGTTCAGCTTGGAGAAGAGACAGCTGAGGGGGGATATGATAGAGGTGTTTAAGATCATGAGAGGTCTTGAACGAGTAGATGTGAATCGGTTATTTACACTTTCAAATAATAGGACTAGGGGACACTCCATGAAGTTAGCAAGTAGCACATTTAAGACTAATCGGAGAAAATTATTTTTCACTCAACGCACAATAAAGCTCTGGAATTTGTTGCCAGAGGATGTGGTTAGTGCAGTTAGTGTAGCTGGGTTCAAAAAAGGTTTGGGTAAGTTCTTGGAGGAGAAGTCCATTAACTGCTATTAATCAAGTTTACTTAGGGAATAGCCACTGCTTTTAATTGCATCAGTAGCATGGGATCTTCTTAGTGTTTGGGTAATTGCCAGGTTCTTGTGGCCTGGTTTAGCCTCTGTTGGAAACAGGATGCTGGACTTGATGGATCCTTGGTCTGACCCAGCATGGCAATTTCTTATGTTCTTGTGAAGTTCAGTAGACTAGATCAGGGGTCTCCAAGCTTTTCAAGGGAAGAGCTACATAGGACTCAAATAACCAAGATGGAGGGGGAGGTCATGTCTGGCCCTTTGGATGATTTGAATTGCTGGGAAAAGGAGGGAACATGTTTTCCAGGGGTGTGAGAAAGTGTGCCAGTAATATTTCCAGATTTCTCAGAAGGCAATCCTGCTGCCTGCCTTCTCTTGCATCTGCCTCCTGAGGTAGATAGGTGTGTGTAGGTGGTATACCTCAATCCCTGCCTCCTCCCCTCCCTTATCGTCATCTGCACTCATATTCCCTCCATTCCTTTCTCTTATCCTTCTTACCTCCCTCCCCCCTCTCATTCTTTCCCTTCCCTTCCCTCTCACTCATCCCCCTCATATTCACTCCCTTCCTTCTTCCCTCCCCTCCATTCTCTTGCCTTTTACCCTACTTTCCACCTTTCCTTTTTATTCCCTCTTCTTCCTTCCCCCACCCCTCTCATTCACTCCCTTTTCTCTCACTCTTCCAGGGTTGGTGCAAGCACATTTGGGACACTAGGTGAACCCCCACCAACTTAACTACTGGCGGCAATGGCTTCCGCACAGCGCTCTCTTCTTTGACAGTATTGGGCTGTGGTACAGCACCTCTCTAGATATCACAATGGCAGAAGTTTGCCGCCCCCTCCCCCAAAAAAAAGATCTTGGCGCTTTCAGCGACTGCCTCGTTTGCCTAATGGAGGCACCAGCCCTGCACCCTCCCCTCTCAACTCTTTCCCTCCCTCATCCTCTCCTATTTCCCTTGCCTCCCCTCCCTTTTCAGCCTTTCCTCTCACCCCCTCATCTCCCTTATCTGTCACTCCTCTCTCACCCCATTACTCCCCCTTCTCCCTCACCCCCCTCCATTATTCCCCCATCCTCCTCATCTAATTTCCCTCTTATTCCCCCTGCTCACTCTTTCCACTCCCTCATCTCACTTCCCTTTCCCTCCCCTCCCCTCCCTTGGCTCTTACTCTTTTGTTCCTTCCCTCCCTTGGCACTCACCTAGCTCCATCTTAAGCTGATGGGACCTGGCCTCCCTGTCAATGACG
The DNA here is from genome assembly GCF_901001135.1 of Rhinatrema bivittatum. Lineage (NCBI taxonomy): Eukaryota > Metazoa > Chordata > Amphibia > Gymnophiona > Rhinatrematidae > Rhinatrema > Rhinatrema bivittatum. The sequence continues at coordinate 299,716,817 of NC_042619.1, forward strand.
CAATTCAGCATCAGCTTTTCTGCTAGCAGGGCCTGGGAAACCCCCATCAGTCTATTGTCATCACTGTCATATTGTATTCAGCTTCCATTGGCAGGGGCTGGCAAATCCCATCAGCTTTTCTGCTGCTGCCAATGCCATGTGTGAAAAAAAATAAATACTTTCTTTGTGGGCTATATCCTACAAAAGGATAGTGGGCTGGGTCCACCTGTAGACTACAGTTTGGAGACCCCCTGGACTGGTCTGGTTCTAATGGCCATTGTCTGCTGTCATATTCTGTGACAATGGTAGGAACAAGGCTGAGAGGTTGCAACTTTGCAAAAAATCCTCTCTTCACAATAACTTTTCAGACTGGATGGGCCAATTAGTCTGTTTCTGCCATCATCTAATGTGTTTCCTTGTAATATTAATGTTAGTTAACAAGTGAGGACATAGTATGCATATATGTGGATTTAAAGCATCTTTTACATAAAAACTTAAGAAATTGCCATGCTGGGTCAGACCAAGGGTCCATCAAGCCTGTTTCCAAACAGTGGCCAATCCAGGCTACAAGTACCTGGCAAGTACCCAAAAACTAAGTCTATCCCATGTTACCGTTGCTAGTAATAGCAGGGGCTATTTTTAAGTCAACTTGATTAATAGCAGGTAATGAACTTCTCCTCCAAGAACTTATCCAAACCTTTTTTAAACCCAGCTACACCAACTACACTAACCACATCCCCTGGCAACAAATTCCAGAGTTTAATTGTGCGTTGAGTGGAAAAGAATTTTCTCCACTTAGTTTTAAATGTGCTACTTGCTAACTTCATGGAGTGCCCCCTAGTCTTTCTACTATCTATTCACATTTACCCGTTCTAGACCTCTCATGATTTTAAACACCTCTATCATATCCCCCCTCAGCCGTCTCTTCTCCAAGCTGAACAGCCCTAACCTCTTTAGTCTTTCCTCATAGGGGAGCTGTTCCATCCCCTTTATCATTTTGGTACCTTTCTCTGTACTTTCTCCATCGCAACTATATCTTTTTTGAGATGCAGCAACCAAAATTGTACACAGTTTTCAAGGTGTGGTCTCTCCATGGAGCAATACGGAGGCATTATGACATTTTCTGTTTTATTCACAATTCCCTTCCTAATAATTTATCTATTTATTTATTTATTTAAAAACTTTTCTATACCGTCGCTAAGTTATATACCATCGCAACGGTTTACAAATAGGCACATAGACTAAGGTTAGTAAATCTAGGATATCGTACACTCTAACAGGTGCCAATAAAGTTCGGTTACAATTTCATAAATAAAATCATTATTTGAGTAATGTTGGTCAAGTCCAGGTATATTATTGAGTCACTATCTCTTTGAGATATTACTTCTTAAATGTAGGATTGAGTAAATTCATTCTCATCTGCATTACTCTGTACTTTCATTCTCTACCCTCCACACTCTTTAGTGAAGGCTTTTTTAAAGAGCCATGTTTTTAGATTTTTCTTAAAAGTTTTGAGATTATTCTGTAATCTGAGTTCAGGGGGCATCGTGTTCCATAGTATGGGCCCAGCCAATGATAAAGCCCTTTCTCTCACTTGGGTTAATTTTGCTGACTTTACTGTTTGCTTTTTTGACTGCCGCAGCACACCAAACCAATGATTTCAATGTATTATCCACTATGATGCCTAGATCTTTTTCCTGGGTGGTAGCTCCAATATGGAAGCTAGCATGGGTTATTTTTCCCTATATGCATCACCTTGCACTTATCCACATTAAATTTCTTCTGCCATTTGGATGCCCAGTTTTCCAGTCTCACAGTCTCCTACAATTTTTCACAATCTGCTTGTGATTTAACTACTCTGAACAATTTTGTATCATCTCCAAATCTGATTACCTCACTCGTCGTATTTCTTTCCAGATCATTTATAAATATATTGAAAAGTAAGGATCCCAATACAGATCCCTGAGGCACTCCACTGCCCATTAAATTGTCCATTTAATCCTACTCTCTGTTTCCTGTCTTTTAGCCAGTTTGTGATCCATGAAAGGACATCACCACCTATCCCATGACTTTTTACTTTCTTAGAAACCTCTCATGAGGAACTTTGTCAAATGCCTTCTGAAAATCCAAATACACTACATCTACTGGTTCACCTTTACATGTTTATTAATCCCTTCAAAAAAGTGAAGCAGATTTGAGATGCAAGACTTGCCTTTGTTAAAGCCATGCTGACTGTGTTCCATTAAACCAGCGATTCTCAACTGGTGTATCGCACAACACTAGTGTGTCGCCAAGCACCGGCAGGTGTGTCGCGTGCTACCCGCAGCCAGCAGGGCGAAGATTGGAGTGCTGCTGCCGCCGCCAGATAACAGGCCCGCAGGGGCCAAAGATCAGAGTACAGCACCGCTGACGGAGACCAGGCCAGCAGGAGCCTGTGTGTATGTGTGTGTGTGTGTGTGTGTATGGTGTGTATTTGAAACGGGGATGCTGCTTGTGTGTATGTAAGGGTGCTTCAGTCTGTGTGTGTGTATGAGAGTGAGAGAGAGCATGTGTGATTGAAAGCCTGTGTGTGTGAGATCTAGAGAGAGAGAGCATGTGTGTGATTGAAAGCCTGCATGTGAGAGAGAGAGCATGCGTGTGATTGAAAGCCTGTGTGTTAGTGAGAGAGAACATGCATGTGTTTTTGAAAGCCTGTGTGTAAGTATGAGAGAGACTGGTCAGAGATGTGAAGTGAGTTTTTGTGAGAATAACTGATCAGCGAGGTGACTGGTGTGTGTGAGAGACAAAAAACTGGTCCCAAGAGTGTGACTGGTGTGAGTATGTGTGTGTGTGTGTGTGTGTGTGTGTGTGTGAGAGAGAGCGAGACAGAGACTGGTTGTGGTCCTTAAGGAAGAGGACCATGAGGACAGCTTCAGCAGCTACTGCTGCTTCTGGTGTGGCCTGCCAAGGAAGGGAGTAGGTGAACCGGTAGATGTAGTGTACTTGGATTTTCAGAAGGCATTTGACAAAGTTCCTCATGAGAGGCTTCTAGGAAAAGTAAAAAGTCATGGGATAGGTGGCGATGTCCTTTCGTGGATTGCAAGCTGGCTAAAAGACAGGAAACAGAGAATAGGATTAAATGGACAATTTTCTCAGTGGAAGGAAGTAGGCAGTGGAGTGCTTCAGGGATCTGTACTGGGACCCTTACTTTTCAATATATTTATAAATGATCTGGAAAGCATTACGACGAGTGAGGTAATCAAATTTGTAGATGATACAAAATTGTTCAGAGTAGTTAAATCACAAGCAGATTGTGATAAATTGCAGGAAGACCTTGTGAGACTGGAAAATTGGGCATCCAAATGGCAGATGAAATTTAATGTGGATAAGTGCAAGGTGATGCATATAGGGAAAAATAACCCATGCTATAATTACACAATGTTGGGTTCCATATTAGGTGCTACAACCCAAGAAAGAGATCTAGGTGTCATAGTGGATAACACATTGAAATCGTCGGCTCAGTGTGCTGCGGCAGTCAAAAAAGCAAACAGAATGTTGGGAATTATTAGAAAGGGAATGGTGAATAAAATGGAAAATGTCATAATGCTTCTGTATCGCACTTTGAATACTGTGTACAATTCTGGTCGCCGCATCTCAAAAAAGATATAATTGCGATGAAGAAGGTACAGAGAAGGGCTACCAAAATGATAAGGGGAATGGAACAACTCCCCTATGAGGAAAGACTAAAGAGGTTAGGACTTTTCAGCTTGGAGAAGAGACGACTGAGGGGGGATATGATAGAGGTGTTTAAAATCATGAGAGGTCTAGAACGGGTAGATGTGAATCGGTTATTTACTCTTTCGGATAGTAGAAAGACTAGGGGGCACTCCATGAAGTTAGCATGGGGCACATTTAAAACTAATCGGAGAAAGTTCTTTTTTACTCAACGCACAATTAAACTCTGGAATTTGTTGCCAGAGGATGTGGTTAGTGCAGTTAGTATAGCTGTGTTTAAAAAAGGATTGGATAAGTTCTTGGAGAAGTCCATTACCTGCTATTAAGTTCACTTAGAGAGTCGCCACAAAGGTAGAGAGGGTGGAGCGAGGGCGAGAATAGGCACAAGCGCAACATTGTTGGTTCTATTTCCCTTCCACCCCCGCCATCGATGTAGTTAGCAGTGCTGGAGCTGCACCTAAGTGAATTATCTAGCTAATTGGTTAGGGTTAGCAGTGCTGGAGCTGCATCTAAGGGAATTATCTAGCTAATTGGTTAGGGATAGTAACCGCCGTCACAGCAAGCTACTCCCACACATGTTTATCCATACTGTGCAATTCAGTCCTTATTGGTTGTTGTCCGAATATAAATCATCTTTTCATCATTCCCCCTGCTGTTGAAGCAGAGAACTATGTTGGATATGCATTGAAAGTGAAGTATCAGGCTTTTTTGGTTTGGAGTAGTAACCGCCGTAACAAGCAAGCTACTCCCTGTTTTTTTGTGGATGCAAATCCTTTTTTTTCACATTTCCTCTTGCCGTTGAAGCATAGAGCAATGTTGGAGTCGCATTAACCGAGTGTATGTTTTTTGAATAAGGATATTAATCTCCAGGTAGTAGCTGTCATTCCCGCAAGCCGCCCCCATGCCTCTTCACTTCATTCACATCCGCTAGACTTTATGGATCCACAGTGTTTATCCCACGCCTCTTTGAAATCCTTCACAGTTTTGGTCTTCACCACTTCCTCCGGAAGGGCATTCCAGGCATCCACCACCCTCTCCGTGAAGAAATACTTCCTGACATTGGTTCTGAGTCTTCCTCCCTGGAATTTTAAATCGTGACCCCTGATTTTTTTGCAACGGAAAAGGTTTGTCGTTGTCTTTGGATCATTAAAACCTTTCAAGTATCTGAAAGTCTGTATCATATCACCTCTGCTCCTTCTTTCCTCCAGGGAGTACATATTTAGATTCTTCAATCTCTCCTCATAAGTCATTCGATGAAGGCCCTTCACCTTTTTGGTCGCCCTTCTCTGGACTGCCTCCATCCTGTCTCTGTCCCTTCGGAGATATGATCTCCAGAACTGAACACAGTGCTCCAGGTGAGACCTCACCAATGAAGGTAGTATTCCTCATAGCGGTAACCTCAGCACGCAAAGTCCAAGCTTTAGTCCATTATAGTCCATACCTACAGTTTTATCATCACAAAGCCGTTCTTCGAACTTATCCATCCTTCCTCCCGAAGGTAGTTTCGCAATTCCACTTAAATCAATCCATAGAACTACCAACATTCTTCCCTAAACCACATCAAAATAACAGGGAATGATTGTTACACATATTGGACTGTAAAAGAGCATTGGCCTACTACAAGAAAAGGACCCAATCAGATTCACGACCATCTCAATTGTTCGTATCATTCAATCCAAATGCACCAGGCCTTCCGGTAGCTAAACAAACCACCTCCAGCTGGATTGCTCAATGTATCCAATTCTGCTGAACAGAAATTGGGCCTGTCTTCCCATCTTAATGCTCATCAAATACGAGCAGTGGCGGCTTCAATAGCACACCTGAGACACGTGCAACCCATAGACATCTTGTTGTACCCGTCGGTCGCAGGTGGCTGCGACCTTTTTTGCTTACCGCCTTTCTCTATGCAGCTCCGAGTTTGGGGAGAATGGCGGCCTCCGCTTCCACACGCCAACTCTCATGGCGTGCCTGGGATGGCGTGAGCGCTCCCAGCAGCCATCTTACATCCGGGGTTACCTAAGGCACACGCGCACCTGCCCCCTTCTTAAACGTGTCATGGCGGGAACCTCGGGGGCAACCCCACCGCATGACGTCATCCCTTTACCATACTTAAGCTCTTCTGACTTCTTGCAATACGAGTTAGCAAGGATTCCTGTCCTGCTATTTCCGCCTTTCTGGGACTTCGTCTCGCTGTCCTTTCTGGGTGACCTAGGTACCCGCTCCTCGGGGACCTTGCCACACTCAGGGCTATCCGCTCCTCGGAGAGCCATTACTACCGCCTCACTTCGTTATCAGTGAGCTCCTGCATCATCCTCAGACGACCCTTGCTGTTCCAGTTCCGGGCCTCCTCGGTGCCTGATCTTCCATTTTCTTCCACAGAGTCAGTGTGAGTACAGAACCTGCTCTTCTACCTTCATGGCACAGATTCTAGGGTTACCCCGCTTGCAGGCCACTACCGGATCCCTCCTGTCTTGTGCAGCTATTCACCAGCTTCTGGCCTACCCCGCGCTGCAGACCACTGCCGGAGTTGCCAGCACAAGCTACGCTTAGAGAAGGTATTCATCGGACTACTCCTCGCTGCGAATTACTATCGGACTGACCAGCCTGCAGGTCATACTCTCTGGACTACTCTATTGATCCGCTCCTCGGATCACTATTGTGTTGCGTCCATCGCTGCTCGATGCCCTCACTCCGCCCTCTTTACCTCTGTGGCAACTCCCTCCGGGTCTGATGGATGGCTGGCTGCCGCAGCGTCTCCATGCCGTCTCCCTCCGGTGTCCCCGGACCGGCTCGATGTTGCAGATCCGCCATGTTGCCTGATGACCTAGGGCACTCGCGCACTCTGATTGAAGTATCAGCAAGGGCGCGAACCTCAGGGGCGTCCCCCTGAGATGATGTCATCCGCTTCCAATATTTAAAGGTCTCTAATTCACTAACTGAGTTAGCAAGGGGATTGCTTCAGCTTTACTTCCAAGCTACTCTGCCTCCTCGGACTTACCAGAGGTACCCACTCCTCAGGGGCCTCGCTCTTTTCTTTACTTTCAGATTACAGATAGGAACCGGTACTCACTCCTCGAGGGCCCATGTTCCTGGACATTCTGAAGATTCTCTACTGCCTGGAAGCCATCGCTGCTACAAACAATTGTGAGTTACCATCACTCTCTCAGAGCTTACCCTGGAACCAGGTACTCGCTCCTCGAGGGCCTAAACCTTTCTAGCTCCTGAGCTTCCTTGAGACCTTATGTGAGTTTTGTCATCTAGATCTGTTCATGAACCTTGTCTACTCTACCTACTCAATTTCTACAGTTTCTCAACAGCTCAGCCATCCTGGATCGCGGTTCCAGTGCCTGAGGGACTACAGCCCTGCCGAGCATATCAGTTCACTACTGCCACCTCTGGTGGTTTCCAAAACCTGTTTAATAAAAGAACTAATGTGTGTCTGTCTCCATACTCAAGCCTAGCCGGTGGTCCCTCTCAGGATATCCTCCAAGGGGCGTGGTCATCTGCCACCGGTCCAGGGATTCACCACTACTATCTCAGATTAATAACAGTTTGCTAATTACCAGCATAGCGGAATATAACAGAATCTGAGACACTACAAGATAGCTGACGCCTCCTTCTTAGGAGCCATTCATTCAGAACATAAGAACATAAGAAAATACCATACTGGGTCAGACCAAGGGTCCATCAAGCCCAGCATCCTGTTTCCAACAGTGGCCAATCCAGGCCATAAGAACCTGGCAAGTACCCAAAAACTAAGTCTATTCCATGTAACCATTGCTAATGGCAGTGGCTATTCTCTAAGTGAACTTAATAGCAAGTAATGGCCTTCTCCTCCAAGAACTTATCCAATCCTTTTTTAAACACAGCTATACTAACTGCACGAACCACATTCTCTGGCAACAAATTCCAGAGTTTAATTGTGCGTTGAGTAAAAAAGAACTTTCTCAGATTAGTTTTAAATGTGCCCCATGCTAACTTCATGGAGTGCCCCCTAGTCTTTCTACTATCCGAAAGAGTAAATAACTGATTCACATCTACCCGTTCTAGACCTCTCATGATTTTAAACACCTCTATCATATCCCCCCTCAGTCGTCTCTTCTCCAAGCTGAAAAGTCCTAACCTCTTTAGTCTTTCCTCATAGGGGAGCTGTTCCATTCCCCTTATCATTGTTGTAGCCCTTCTCTGTATCTTCTCCATCGCAATTATATCTTTTTTGAGATGCGGCGACCAGAATTGTACACAGTATTCAAGGTGCGGTCTCACCATGCAGCGATACAGAGGCATTATGACATTTTCCGTTTTATTCATCATTCCTTTTCTAATAATTCCCAACATTCTGTTTGCTTTTTTGACTGCCACAGCACACTGCACCGACGATTTCAATGTGTTATCCACTATGACACCTAGATCTCTTTCTTGGGTTGTAGCACCTAATACGGAACCCAACATTGTGTAATTATAGCATGGGTTATTTTTCCCTATATGCATCACCTTGCACTTATCCACATTAAATTTCATCTGCCATTTGGATGCCCAATTTTCCAGTCTCACAAGGTCTTCCTGCAATTTATCACAATCTGCTTGTGATTTAACTACTCTGAACAATTTTGTGTCATCTGCAAATTTGATTGTCTCACTCGTCGTATTTCTTTCCAGATCATTTATAAATATATTGAACAGTAAGGGTCCCAATACAAATCCCTGAGGCACTCCACTGTGTGCACAGTCCACAGATTGCTCCTCCCATCTATGCCCAGCTTTCTTAACAGACAGAACAGATTGCTAACTCCCTAGCAAATCCAGAACAGATTGCTAACTCCATACGGAGATTTACAACAGATTGCTAACTCCGCAGTCTAACTAATAGCAGATTTCCAACACATTGGCTGTATAATAAAGTTGTTTCCTCTGTTGGCTATCACTGCTGAGACCTCGCCTGTTGTGGTGAGTGCCCACAGGGCTCCTCCCTGTGGGTGGAGTCTACACTCCCCATGACCCAAGGGCCCACTATTAGTTCAAAGACACACAGAACGTAACAGATTGCTAACTCCATGGACCCAGCTCAGCTCTCAGCCTTGAGGGCCATTCCTGGTCTAGCCCAACGGATCACCGAGCAGCAGAGGTCTCTCGATACGTTGGCTACCACCTTTAACCAGCTGAATTCCAGACTGAAGGATTCTTCTACTTCCAGCGAAAATGCATCGCCCCCCCGGTGGTTACCAGGTGAACTACAGTTCCTCTACCAGCCCCCACGCATTTCACGGGAGGCTCCCGGTTGTGTAGGGGCTTCCTCAATCAATGCTGTATGCACTTCTCTTTACAACCAGCTTACTTTCCTACTGCTACTACTAAGATTATGTACATTTTGCCCCTGTTGGATGAGAAAGCCCTGGCCTGGGCTTCACCCCTTTGGGAATGCAATGACCCAATCCTAAATGACTTGCCTGGGTTTCTGACTCATGGACGGACATGAAAAGTGTTACCGTTGTCTGGGCCCAGACCATCAACAGGAGATGTGCCAGCACTGCGGCCGGATGTCCCCGAGGGCCCGTTGAAAGAGGGCCAACAAGATACAGGCCTTGAGAGTCACACTGGGGGGCTCCTATGCCCCTCCATCGAAGGCTCACTCATCACCCGGCCCGTCAAAAACGCTAACTCTACAGGTACGTAGAGCAGCGTTGGTGGAGCCGACCACCTCCAGGCCTGGAGGTGGTGACAGGCATAAAGTTAAGAAGCATCGATCCAGGGGTTGAGAGCCAGAGAAAAAGTCGGAACATAGTTGCCTGGACAGTGCTCCGTCGTCGAGTCGCATCAAACCGGGACAATCGATGCACAAAAAGGCCCATGTCAAGGTTCCACATCCGACTCATGAAGCGTCAAAGCACAAATGCCCCAAAGCGACGCATAAAGCGTCGGCATCAAAACAATCTGAGCCGGCACTGACATCGCATGTGTCATCTTCGATGCCATCGGCGCAATCAAAGTAGGGACCAACCCCGGCGCAGGAAGCGCCAGTACCGATGCACACAGAGCCCGCTCCAATGCACGGCTGACCATCCACAGTGCAATCCACGCTATCGTCGACGCACAAAACAGCACACTTGACACAATTGTTGATGCAGCAGCCCGTTAAAAGACCAGCGCAATCTGTATTAGAACGGCCGAAACGGAAGAAGACCACGCAGTCCCACCATGATTCCTCGATGCAGGGCTCCTTACCTAAATCTAAATCCAAGGTCACACAGTCACCCCGCCCACAGTGGAGTCCCCAGGACTCGAGACGCTCTGTATCTTCATTGGACTGGGAGTACATGGGTAGGTCCGAAGCTGAATGGGTGAGAGTGACTTCCCATTCTTCATCTTCATCTGCTTCCTCTGTGTAGGTTCTTTCAGACCTGTCATCCAGCTCAAAACACCATACCTTGAGTACTAATATGCAGGAACCATTGACAAGGAAACGTACAACAACAGATAATCTACGTTCCCAGACACAGCAGCAGCCAGCACCGGACACGGACATCTTATTGGCAGCTTTGCCTACACAAGGTCTGACTAGGACTGAAAGACCTGCCATGCCTCCTCAGACCCAACAGGCTTTTACACAGTTCTCCAAGGCTGTATCCGGCTTCTTTGAGACCATTCAATCGTCATATACTCTACTTCCATCTTCGCCGAGCACCACAGCTCCATCACCAAGACCTACAGAGGATCCATCTCCTGACAGGCCGATATCTCCTGTAGCGGACCTTCATTCCCAGCAGCCGGGGCAAGGGACACGACCACTGGATGTTCGTTAATAACCAATTAGTCCGACTTCTCCACCGACATCCTCTGAGACTTCTATGGGGAACCCTTTGGACCTGCCGGATGAGCCTCCGGAACCGTATTCCCCACCGGAGGACTTGATGTATCCCAAATTTTTAGAAAAACTTAGGTCGATTCTCCATCTCGACGTTCAAAAGCTTCCAGATCCCAGGGCAGAGACATTGGGCCTCTTGAGGATATTCGACCTTCCCTCAGAACCCACGTCTCTTCCCTCCCATAGAGTATTGGACAACGTCTTAGAGAAATCATGGGAGACCCCATTCACAATTCCGGCGATCTCAAGAAAGACAGATCTAAAGTTTAAAATGAAACAATCTTCCTACTACATGCTGCCTCAGTTACCGCACACGTCTATCATCGTTGAGTCAGCTATGCACCGCACAAAGAAGACAAGACTACACTCGGCAATTACTTCAGGGAAGGAACATCGCTACCTGGATGAATTTGCATAACGATCTTTCCAAGCGGCTATGTTAACAGCAAGCATTAATCACCATCAGTTTTACATAGTTCAATACTTGTATGAGTGCTTGCAGATGCTAAAGGAACATCTTCCATCTACTGACCTGTCTGCCTCCATCCCTCAGCCCTTCCAGGATATGGAGGAAGGGATTCGTCACTTATTGCGCACCATCTATGAGGCTTTTGAAACGTCCTTGCAAGCTTCGGCCTCTGCGATTGCGGCACGTCTGATGGCGTGGCTTCGAGCTAGTGCGATTAGAGAAGACGTGCATGATAAGTTGGCGAATTTACCCTGAAAAGGGGAAAACATTTTTGGTAGCCGTTTCCAGGAACCAGGGCTCAACTGAAGGAGCAATCGGTTGCTGTGCAGTCTCTCATTAATCCACCATCCTACTCTACTTTCTCGAGGCATAATTTTGCTCTACCTAGGAGGCAGCCATTTCAACGATGTGCATACTGCCCGTATGCTTCGTATAGACCACCGGCATCCAACCGCCACAGAGGACGCAACAACAACAGCCACAAAACTGAAGAGGGTGCCCTAGAGCTCCAAGAACGCAGGGTCAACAGCCTGCATCTACCTCCAAAGTGCCTTCATCTTTTTAGGGGTTGCAAAGCCAACATTACAGCCATTAACAGCAAGACGGATAACATCAAACATCCAGGAGTGGAAAAAGATTACCACCGATCGTTGGGTACTGGATATAGTCCAATAAGGTTACCAACTTCAATTTACAACATTACCTCGACTTCCTCATCTATCCACCAGGGGGGACAGAGCAAACCAAAACCAGCTGGGAGTAGAGATATCATCCCTGCTATGGCAGCGAGCAATCCGCCTCCTCCCCCATGCTTCCCGAAATACGGGTTTCTACTCTCCATATTTCCTAATTCCCAAGAAGTGAGGAGCTCTCCGCCTTATCCTGGATCTCCAAGAGCTGAACAAGTGCCTAATCAAAGAAAAATTCAAGATGATCTCCCTCAAATCCATTCTCCCCCTGCTACAACACAATGACTGGATGTAATAGATCTGAAAGATGCGTATACGCATATTCCGAAAAGCCAGTCTTCATGGCATTACCTGTCCTTCCAATTCAATGGCCAGCACTACCAGTACAAGATTCTACCGTTTGGTCTCTCAGCGGCACCCAGAGTATTTACGAAGTGCATGGCAGTGGTGGTGGCATTCCTCCGGCAGGAGGGTATCAAAATGTTTCCTTACCTGGACAATTGGCTAATAGTGGCCTCCAACCTCAATACGCTGAGGTCTTACCTACAAGACACAATCCATTGTTTGGACAACTTGGGACTAGTTGTCAACTACAAAAATTCCAACCTCGACCCCACACAAATTATCCAATTCATAGGGGCCCATCTGGACATGACCCACAACAGAGCTTTTCTTCCAGTAGACTGGAGTTGCATGATACGAGGTCTCCTACAGACGCTCAGAAGCACGCAATCCCCGTCCGCATGACAGTTTTGGGCCACATGGTGGCAGCAATTCTTATCATACCAAATACCAGGTTACACATGCGCCGTCTACAATGGGGTCTGAAACGACAATGGAAACAACACTCTCAACCGTTGACATGGAGATTATCCTTAACCCTCAAAATGATAAAGGACATAGACTGGTGGTTGAACAAAACAACACTGACAAAGGGTGCCCCATTCCTTATGTTTCCGCACAACGCGGTACTCATCATGGATGCCTCCTGCAAGGGTTGCGGAGCACACCTCGACCAACTGCAGATGTAGGGACTGTGGTCCTTGTGGGAGCAACAGTTCCAGATCAATCTACTAGAACTCAGAGCAGTACGGTACGCGGTACGAACCTTCATTACTCACCTACGAGGCCGACGAGTTATGGTTTAAACCGACAATCAAGTAGCCATGTTCTATATAAACAAACAAGGAGGGTCCGGTTCATGGAACCTGTGCAAGGAAGCGATCATCATGCTAGAGTGGGAAACCCATCATTCAATTCAGCTGCAAGCAATGTACCTGCCTGTGGTTGCCAACACTCGAGCGGAAAAGCTAAGTCGAATATTTCATCTACATGAATGGTCGCTCAACCGGCAAATGGCGCAAAAGATTTTTGCAGCATGGAGAATTCCAACCATCGACTTCTTCGCCACGGACTTCAACGAGAAAGTCGAAAGTCCCTCAATTCTATTCCATATGGCCCAGCCCAAAAAGGGCAGTCCAGGATGCTTTTCTCATTCCTTGGACAGAGAAACTGCTCTACGCTTTTCCCCCTATTCCACTAATAACCAGAACAATACAGAAATGCATGCAGGACAGGGCACAACTGATTCTCATTGCACCCACTTGGCCAAGACAACCATGGTACACACACCTCCTGCAGCTGTCCATAGACTCACTAATCCGGTTGCTGGACCAAGAAGATCTCCTATCTCAGGAGGAGGGAACCCTCCTACACCCAATGCATTCTTCCCTCTACCTAACAGCATGGAGGTTGAGCGGATCCTCTTAACGGAACAAGGTTTTTCCGGTAGGGTGCAGGATGTCATTCTAGCATCTCGAAAACCTTCGACTAGGAAGAATTATCACTTCAAGTGGAAAAGATATGCCTGCTGATGCGGAACGCAAGGTATCGACCCATTAACCTGTACCCCAGACGCCTTACTGGATTACTTGCACACATTATATATAGCAGGCTTAGCCACTGCTTCCGTCAGGGTCCATCTCAGTGCCATAGCGGCATTCCACAGACCGAATCAGGGGCAACCGATATCAACACACCCAATGATATCTCTGTTTATTAAAGGTCTCACAAATCTACGACCATCCGTTTCTAAACCTCCAGTGGCGTGGAATTTAAACCTGGTTTTGGAGCAGCTTATGCTTTCACCATTTTAACCCATGGACTTGGCTCACATTAAATACCTCACATGGAAAGTCGTTTTCCTAGTAGCAGTAACGTCAGCTCGCAGAGTCAGTGAGTTGCAGGCTCCACTATAGCCCATACCTGCAATTCTACCCTCACAAGCTAATTCTTCGAACTCATCCTTCGTTCTTACTGAAAGTTGTCTCGCAATTTCTCCTAAACCAATCAATAGAACTGCCTACTTTCTGCCAAAACCACATCAGAACGAGAGAGAAAAACTTTTGCACACACTGGACTGCAAAAGAGCGTTGGCCTATTACAAACAATGGACCCATTCACAAACAAGGGCCTCTCAGTTATTCGTATCCTTCAATCCAAATGCACCCGGTTTACCGGTTGCTAAATATACTATTTCCAGCTGGATGGCTCAGTGTATCCAATTCTATTACCACAAACAGAAGTCTGTCCTATCTTCATGTCCAAATACTCAAGTAAGAGCAGTCGCCGCCTCGATAGCACACCTCAGACATGTCCAACCACTGGACATATGCAAGGCGGCCACTTGGCATCCCTTCACACATTCACGTCCCACTACTGCTTGGATCAGCACACGGCTGAAGATACCAAATTGGGACAAGCGATTCTACAGTCAATAGAGAAATAAAGGACATAGTCGACTGCTACCTCAATTAGATCACACTTCCATAAACAAAACACCTTACTCTAATAACTCAGGGTGATCGGGAGCTTAGGACTCCCATGACAGTATGGCTAATTCAGCCCTGCAATTGACGGGAAAAAGCAAGTTTGCTATGGTGTGCATTCGGTCCCTATGTATTGGCAATCCGCAACGGATGTGGCCATATTCGTTGTATTCGTGGGGAAGCGAAACGTATCGCGATTCCCCTTGAATACACGAATCTTCGCCAAATTATTCGGCCGCCTAAAGAAACCAATTTAAACAAAACCCCCCCTTCTGACCCCCCTCCCGACCCCCCCCCCCCCCCAAGACTTACCAAAACTCCCTGGTGGTCCAGCGGGGAGTCCGGGAGCCACCCCCTGCACTCACACCCTTGGTGCTGGTTTCAAAATGGCCGACCGTCGGCCCCTGTATCATAGTGAGGGCAAAGGCGATCGGCGCCATTTTGAGTACTGACATCCGATGGCCGGAGTGCACGAGGTCGCTCCCGGACCCCCGTTGGACTTTTGGTAAGTCTTGTGGGGGGTCAGGAGGGTCCCCCAAGACTTGCCAAAAGTCCCTGGTGGTCCAGCGGGGGTCTGGGAGCGACCTCCTGCACTCAGACCGTCGGCTGCCAGTAATCAAAATGGCACCGATAGCCTTTGCCCATACTATGTCACAGGGGCTACCGGTGCCATTGGTCAGCCCCTGTCACATGGTAGGAGCACAAGATGGCGCCGATGGCCATGTGACAGGGGCTGACCAATGGCACCGGTAGCCCCTGTGACATAGTAGGTTAAAGGCTCTCGGCGCCATTTTGAAACCAGCACCGAGGGTGTGAGTGCAGGGGATGGCTCCCGGACCCCCCGCTGGACCACCAGGGAGTTTTGGTAAGTCTTGGGGGGGGTCAGGAGGGTAGGGGGTTGTAGTTAATTTAATTTTAGCAGTGGAACGAATCGAAATGGACGTATTAATGGATCGGGGCGCCATACGGCCGAACGCAACGTATCCGTCCCCCGACGAATCCAAATCCCGAATGCAACATATGGCGTCCCTCTGCACATCCCTAAAGTTTGCTTACCGTAAACGGTGTTTCCATAGATAGCAGGATGAATTAGCCTTGATGACCCACCCACCTCCCTGAGAAGGGGACACTACTCTGTATCCTATTCACGCTTGCTTTATTACAGACTGAGGAGATTCTGTTTTCCTGAGTGGGAACACAAACGCAGCCTCAGAGTGCAAAGCTCTGACATCTACTTTGAAGCTCCGCCTTCCGGGCCTGATTGACAGTTCCATGACAGCATGGCTAATTCATCTTGCTATCTACGGAAAACACCGTTTACGGTAAGCAAACTTGCTTTTATTAGAAGCTATTTATACACAGAAAACACTTAAAAATTACATTTGTGAGAGTAATGGAGGAAATACAGTAGCTTGTAATAGTATTTAACCCCCTAAAAATGTCCTTCAGATTTTTGTTGATTACATAATGTTACATAGATTTTTCCAGACAATATGCGCTAAAAGTAAATTTTAAACTCACAATTCATTATTCAGTAATGGCTTCTATCTAGCCACCCTCCGATGCAGGCCAATTGTATGATTGACTGGTGTATCACCACTCCAGTTTCAGCTATTGAACACTGTAGCTCCTTCAAAGTGAAAAAACAAACAAAAAAAAAAACCCACAACACCCCCACACACTCATTCTTTCCCCTCTCCCCAACACGTCTGGCCCCCACACACTCATTCTCTCCCCTCCCTCCCCAGCAGCACGTCTGGCCCCTACACATTCACTTCCCCCCCTCCCCCAGCACATGTCTGGCCCCCACACACTCATGTACCTCTTCTTTTTGATTGTTGCCAGTTAAGTGCTTCACTCCCTTCAGCGTTCAAGCCTGCCATGCTGTATAAAACCTTTCAGGATCACCAGACATGTTGCTTGCAGTCAGCCCACATGCTCCTCGTGGACAGGCCTCATCGGGAGCAGCAGCCAATCACAGGGATAGCTGTGCTCAAGTCCCACCCACCAAGCCCCAAAAAACACGATTGACAGCAAAAAACACCTAATAATAAGCAACCCGTGAACTGAAAAAAAAAGCAAATCGCTAGAAAAAAAGCCCAAACTCGCGGGAAATAAGCGAGGTGGCAACACTGGCGCAGCCCCGAGGAGCAAGGAAGCGCTGACAGTCTCTGTATAGGAGGTAGGCACAACCCCGAGGAGCAGGGAAGCACTGAGATAGAACTCCCAAGTGGTAAAGGTGTTCCAGGAGGCGGCCCGAGGAGCAGGGAGCCTGAAAGGCAGAACTTCATGAGGGTGCAGGGCCAGCCCGAGGAGCAGGGGAAGCCAGGAGACCAAGTCCCCGTAGAGTGTGCACGCTGGCCCCCAAGGAGCGGGTACCAGGCAGGGTCCAGAGTCCAAAAGAGTCCGATAGTGAAGCCTCAGGAACACGGAGACAGGAGCTCGTAGAGACGTAATGGAACTCATTGCCAAGTCGACTAGCTAGGGGCAAAGGTGGAGCTTAAGTACCTTGATCCAATGACATCATCAATCAGGGACGCCCCCGAGGTTCCCGCCGAAGAGGCTACAAAGGAGGGCCTGGTGGCGCGCGCATATATGCGCGCGCCTAGGAAGGCCCGAAGTCAGCGTGGGTGACGGCGGCGTCTCAGCCGCCACGAGGAGCCATGGAGAACGCGGCGGTGGAGACCAGCCCGTGCCGCGAGCAGGCCCGGAGAGGGAAGTAGGACGATGCAAGACGTGAGTAGACTGGAAGGAATTCAGGCATAATTTGAAATGTATGAAATTGGCATGGGCACGGAGGTTTAGCCAGAGCCATTCTGCAGAGCGGTCAAAAGAAAATAGCAAATTCTAGGGGTATTCCACACCGGCATGCACAACATTTGCCACCAAGTCACTGAGCATTTATTAATTCTGCCCCTCTCTCACCCCCCCCCCCCCCCAGCAACTTTTCCTACTGACTTGATTACAGTTGCGGCTGCAAATGTTTTTTACAATATTAAAATGTAAAATTACGTGGGATCTCCTGGCCCTGGTCCTTGTTTCCAAGAACTGGTCATCTCTGTGGCACTTTGTGGCCCTTAGCATGGCTGCGGAATTGGGAAAGACCGGGAGCTGTGACAGTGAGTAAAAACTGGCTACGTACAGGCCTGTAATTAACTAGCCCCTAGATGTCACCAGTGCTCCACACTAAGACCCTTCTATTTTGGCAGCACATGCAAAATTGTCATGCCAATAAAGTTAAAGGAATTACTTTCAGTAACCTGATCCCCACATCCCTGCAATGATGGAAGTTAGGCTGTGGAAACGTGACCCTCTTCTCCTTGCCTGCAATTTAACACTGGCTTTTTGCTTTGCCGTTAGTCATAATTCTGATAAGTCTGTGCGGTGGTGTTTTGGTTTTTTTTTACCAGGTCCTACCAGGTTGTTGGCCTGGAACCTGTTTGAATTGATTTCCTTTCCCCAGTATTACTGGAGTGGGAGGTGGAGGCTGCCACTGGCCCTGACCTGGTAATCTTTTTTTTTTTTTTAGAAATGACCATTGTGCCATTGAAAACAATGCTCACAGTTCACTCCCAAATCAGAGGAATGGAAGTGCTGTTTCAAAGCCCTGCATGAGTTTGGGGAGAAAAGGCAACACTTTTCCAGAGAATGAAAGCTATTTCTCTTCGATGTCAACTTTTCCTTTGACTTTGTATCATTTTATGGAGCTTGGGGGAGGAGGGTGGTGAACCTTGCTAGGCTGGTTTAGTGTTAGTGGATAGTGTTATGGGCAGGGTCAAGGGAGATCTGCATTTAAATCCTACCTCTGCCATGCTCTATGACTTGAGACAAAGTTACTTTATCACCGGTTACTTCAGCTGCAGACTTAGAATATAAGCTCTTGAGGGCAGAATTCATAATCAGGCCAATACAGTACAGTGCGCTCCAGTGTTAACCAGCATTTGGACGCGCGTTTTGGACGCGCTAGCTTTACCCCTTATTCAGTAAGGGGTAATAGCGTGTCGAAAATGCGCAACCAACCTCCCCTGAGACTAATAGCGCCCGCAACATGCAAATGCATGTTGATGATCCTATTAGTTATGCCCGCACGATTCAGAAAGTAAAATGTGCAGCCAAGCCGCACATTTTATTTTCAGAAATTAGCGCCTACCCAAAGGTAGGCGCTAATTTCTGCCGGCAATGGGAAAGTGCACAGAAAAGCAGTAAAAACTAGAGATGTGAATCAGAACTGGAATCGGTTCAGATTCCAGTTCTGATTCACATCGTGGGGTTTTTTTTCGTCCGACCCGATCGCGGTTTTGTTTATCAGCTGCGCCCGAGCCGATAAACAAAAAACCCACCCCGACCCTTTAAAACTAATCCCTTAGCTTCCCCCACCCTCCCGACCCCCCAAAAAACATTTTACAGGTACCTGGTGGTCCAGTGGGGGTCCCGGGAGCGATCTCCCACTCCCAGGCCGTCGGCTGCCACTAATCAAAATGGCGCCAATGACCCTTTGCCCTTACCATGTGACAGGGTATCCGTGCCATTGGCCAGCCCCTGTCACATGGAGGGAGCACTGGATGGCCGGCGCCAACTTTAAAAATGGCGCAGCAGATAAAAAAAAAACAAACGATCGGACCGCACACAAAAAATTTCCCGATAGTCCCCGAACCCGGAATCGGAACCAATTCTGGTTCTGATTCACATCTCTACACCTAACCAATCACCAATCTGCTGATTCATTTTAGCCCTCCTGTGACCCCAAATTTTCAAATCCATGCAGACAGGCCTTGGAATAATGTCCGCCCAACACAGAACAGTGACATGCAACCAAGACATCAAAATAAGAAAGTCTTTTCTAACAGCATCCAATAATTGGCGGCAGGACCAAGCTGCCAGGTCATTGCCCCCAAGATGAATCAGCTGCATGGCAGGAGATGGCCAATTGTTCAACAAAGACTGAACAAACGACAACAACTGGTTCCAGCAAATCCCGCAGTGCCCAAACCATCTCACTCTCACGCCATGCAGGGCCATACCAGGATGAGGCCCATAAGGCCACTTCACCACCCACCGATATGCCCAGACCACATAAGAGTGTCCAATAATCCAAACAACACTCCTTTCATGATTACTTGCATCTGAAAAAGACAAAATGTAATGCAGCAAACATATCAAAAACATGTACCATACATCACCTCCTGTTATAAGTTTTCCCTCTGCACATAAGACACAAAAGCCCCAGATTTCCAGCGACCTATACGATGAATTACACTGCCAGAAAGGCCCAAATCCGCAGCCGAGGTGGCTGCTCCTATGCGAAAGGAATGGATCCCGTACCTGCCACCCTCCCCCCTCCCCCCAAACCAAGTTCCCCCAAAACCTTCTGCAACACCACTGCAAACTGGTACCTGGTAAGGGGGCTGCAATCAGCATGTACCAAAAAAGGGATCCCCCCAATGGGCACACATCAAAGTACGCCCGAATATTGGGCAGGTCAGTAACCAGGGGCAGATTGCAGGAAAATATCAGCCTAGCGGATTTTTTCAAAACCGGCCCAAGGGGTATCTTACTCTCTTGTGCACTTTCTCTGCAGCACATGCAGAACACGCCAAGTTGACTGAAACCAGGCAGAATTAAGCCCAAATATCTCCAAAATAAATTTAACATTTTTCCTGAATAACTAAGAAATAGAGCATACTCTAGACCTGCAGTGAGTAAACCAAGCTGTAGACCCCCATTCCATCCATGCAAATCAATTGGGGGCCACACCACAAGTCTGCTTGGCAGAATACCTTAGCTTAGTCACACATGTAGAGCACAGACAATCCCTCACCAAATACAAAATGAAGAGATAATAAAGTATAAATAGAAACATGCAGAAACAAACTGAACTTGAAACTGCAACAAGCCAGACTGTATGGAATGGAAAAACAAATATCATTCCTCACTAAACATCAAACAATAACATCAAGAAATATAAAGCATCAATCATAATAGTAAAACCAAACTCATAAAAAGAATAAATATTTCAAAACAGCTAATGAAAAGATCCTCCAATCATTACAAACATATAATATTTTTTTTAATTTCCCAAACATCAATATAATATTTCAGAATAGCAGACACAGCAAACACCTCCCAATAATTAAAATTAAAGTTAAAATAAATTCCCTGCTCTCCATATCTGGGAACTTTAGATTCCAGTTACCCAGAGATTGTCATGGATTAGTAAGGGATGGGAGATATGCACAGCTTCTTCTCTCTCTAACACACATGTTCATTCTCACACAAACTCCCTTATATTCTTTCTCGCACACATGCTCACTAGATCACACACTGTCTCTCGTACATGCTCACATGCTCTCTCTCACAGACATGCTCACTGTGTCACACCCTCATGCTCTTGCTCACAAATATGCTCACTGGCTCAATCATTCTCTTTTATACTCACACACAGGCCCATTGGCTTAAATAGTCCTCTTGCTCAAACATATGCTCATTGCTCACTCATTCTTTCTCACTCACAAACATGCTCTGGTAACCACAACAAGCCCAACTGTATTATGTAGTGCAACAATGGAAAAATAGAAACATAATCACAACTCACAAAACATCAAGCAAAAAAGTCAAGAGATTATGACAACATTCATAATATTAAAACCATGAAAAGAATGAATATATCAAAATAGCCAACAAACATAGGGGGGTCCAATATTCAAAGCACGTTCAGCACTACTTAGCTGGATAAGTAGGACTTATGTGGTTAAGTAGCAGCCACTGAATATGCACTTACATTTAGTGGCTGCTGCTTAGCCACATAAATCCCTTATATGGCTAAAAAGTTAGCTGTATAAGTTGTGGATGGGCAGGGGGTGGAGCGACTTAGCCACATAACTTATGCAACTAAGTAGCAATATTTTGTCTTAGCCGCATAAGTTTACCAGTTACGTTAGACGGTTATAATTCATATGGCTAAGTACAAATATATATACGTATATTCAGCGACAAGGCCCTGCTGCTGAATATACCATGTAATTTATCCGGATAAGTTATATCCGGCCAAGTTACTTAATGGCCTTCTTTCAATATTGAGCCCCTAGTGATTTAAAAAGTCACATAGATTTGTTCTAATATTTCCCAAACACCAATAAAATATTTCAAAACAGCAGAGACATGAAATGACACCCCAAAATTTAAAATAATAAATAATAAAGTAAATAAAAAATATCCAGCTCCCCATATCATTAAATAAATAAATACCTGACATCGTTTGATTTTTAGAGATTGTTGTGGATTTGGGTGAAGAAAGCTACACAATCTTTATTTTCTCTCTCTCCTTCACATACATAGGCACTCTCTTTCTCATACACACACGCAGGCTCTCTCTCTCTCTCTCTCTCTCATGGACACATGCAGGCTCTTATTCTCTCATGCACACATGCAGGTACTCTTATACAAACATGTAGGCATGCTTTCTCTCATACACATACAGGTGCTCGCTCTCATGCACATATTCAGGCTCTCTCATGCACACATGCAGGCTCTCTCTCATGCACATTTTCAGGCTCTCTTTCATAGAGAGAACGCTGCATGTGTGACGGGGAGTGCCTGCATGTGTGTATGAAAGAGAGCCTGAATATGTGCATGAGAGTGAGCCTGCACATGTGCATGAGAGAGAGAGAGAGCTTGCATGTGTGCATGAGTGTTATGGTCGTGGACCCTTGGGCCGGCTGAGACTGCAGATTATGCACTGTGGGGACCCACAGTGAGTTTCGCAGCCGGGAGGCGGCGCTGACGAGAGACTCCAGAGAAGACTTCACCACTGGAAGTCCAAGGTCCCCCCAGGAGGAGTCCGTAGGGACCCAGACCTCTTGGACTTAGGTGGGACCCTCTGTGACCAAGGATCCAGGAAGTGGTCGAAGAGATGGTCGATGAGGACGGTAGGGCCCAGGAGGCTGGAAGAGTCTTCACCCTTGGAAGCCCGTGGCTCCCCCGGAAGGAGCCCATGAGAGCCCGAGCCTCTGGAACTTAGGAGAATCCCCTGGGCCAACAAGAACCGAATACTTGAAGAGGCGGAGTGAACAGAAATCGGAGTCCAGGAACGAAGCAGGGTCAGAAGCCAGAAGTCAGAGTTCCGAAGTCAAAGCAGGGGCGGAGGCTGGAAAGAGAGTCGTGGACGGAGCCGGGTCAGAAGTCCAAACCCAAACCAGGAGTGGGAGCGAAGTCAATGGACGAAGCCAGGTCGGAAGCCAGAAGTAGAAGAGACGATCCAAGATCCAACGCAGCAACTAGCAACTCAGGGGACTGAGTGAACCTCATTGCAAGGCAAGGCATGTCAGTGACTGCCAGGTTTAAATAACCCAGCAGCGTCTGATGTCAGTGGGAGGCTGTCCCTGAGTTTCCCACGCTGGCCCCTTTAAGACTGAAGCCCCAGCGCGCCAGCCACAGAACGTCATCAGCATCTCCCTCGCAGGGAGAGCGCTGCGGTAGGCCGCGTTTCGGACTTTTGGGGCCAAAGTGGAGGTACTCCCGCTGCCGGCCCGGGCCGGGAGGTGAGTGGAGGTCCCGGGGCACGGCCCGGGACCATAACAGTACCCCCCCTCCTACGCCCCCTTCCTGGAGGCCTGGGATTACCTGGATGAGCCACTTGAAACTGGTGGAGAAGGTCCTTGTCCAAGATGTTGACGGCAGGCTCCCAGGAATTTTCTTCGGGGCCATAACCTTCCCACAAGAGGAGGTACTCCCAACGTCTTAGGCGGAACTGCACGTCCAATACTTCCTTAACCTGATAAACAGTATCTTCTTGTGCCTCAGGAGTGGCTGGTGCAGGCGTCTTCCTATGGAAGGGAGAGAGAGCTAATGGCTTCAACAGGGAAACGTGGAAGAGTTTGTGTACCCGGAGCTTGGCCGGGAGACGGAGGCGGTAGAAAACTGCTCCTATCCTTTCCTTGATAGCGAACGGGCCAATGTACTTCGGAGCCAGACGCATCGAAGGAGGCCGCAAGCAGAGGTGTCTGGTGCTTAGCCACACCTTCTCCCCGGGCAGAAATACTGGGGCTGGCCATCGTAGGCGGTCCGCAAATCTTTTCGCAATGACTGCAGTGCAGAGAAGTTTCTCCCAAGTGGATTTCCAGACCTGTCGCAACTGTCAGGCCGTGATCTGTACGGCTGGCGACGGCACTTCCAACGGTAATGGCAAAGGAGGTTGAAGACATTTCCCATATACCATGTAAAAGGGAGACCTACCGGTGGCGGAATGCTTGTGGTGGTTCTAAGAGAACTCCACCCACGGGAGTAAGGCCACCCAATCATTTTGTAGGTCTCCTACAAAGGACCGGAGGAATGTCTTCAAAGTCCGGTTTGTGAGTTCCACTTGGCCGTTAGCTTGGGGATGGAACGCGGTAGTGAAGTCTAGCTGGACCCAGGGCCGGCGGAAGCACTAGGCGAACTAGGCGGTCGCCTAGGGCGCCAGCTTCCCGGGGGCGGCACTGCCCCGGTAAAATTAAGAGAGCCGCGCTTTCAAGCATGTGAGTCCTTTGCTGTCAGCCCGGGCGGAACGCGGCAGGACAGCTGGAGTCAGCGGCACCCGGGCGTGCTCTCTTCTTCCCGCCCCCCCCCCCCCGCGGTCCGGAGGAGGAAGTGGAGAGCATCGGGTGCCTGCGCGGGAAGAAGAGACCACGCTAGGTCTCTTCTTCCCGCGCAGGCACCCGATGCTCTCCACTTCCTCCTCCGGACCGCGGGGGGGGGGGGGGGGGAGGAGAAGAGAGCACGCCGGGCACGACTGGAGTCAGCCGGGGTGCCTGCGCGGGAGTCATCGGGTGCCTGCACGGGAGTCTTCCCGCGCAGGCACCCGATGCTCTCCACTTCCTCTTCCGGGCCGCGGGAAGAAGAGAGCACGCCGGTGTGCTCTCTTCTTCCCGCGGCCCGGAAGAGGAAGTGGAGAGCATCGGGTGCCTGTGCGGGAAGAAGAGGCCACGCTAGTGTCTGACGGGAAGAAGACTGCAGCGCAGCTCGGAGGAAAATGGAGTTTCAACCGCGGCCGATGGGACTCCGCCTCCGCGAGGGCTGAAAATGAAGAGGTTAGCGTTGGGAGGAGGCTGCTGCTGCCGCGAGTTCCTGGGGTGGGGGAGAGAGAGAGTGAATGAACGAGCAAGCATGTGTGTTTGAGATCCTGTGTGTGTGAGTGAGAGATTACATGTATGTGAATGATTGAGAGCCTGTGTATGTGAAAGAGAGTATGTCTGTGATTGAGAGCCTGCCTGTGAGAGAGAGAGCATGAATGTAAGTTTACCATTGGGAACCTGTATGTGTAAGTTTGTGTGAAAGAGTATGTGTGTATGATTGAGATCCTTTGTGTGTGAGAGAAATCATGTGTATGTATGATTAAGAGCCTGTGTGTATAAGTAAGAGAGAGATCATGTGTGTCTGTGTCTGATTGACAGCTGGTTTAGGTGATGGAGCATGTGAGTATGTGATTGAGAGCCTGTGTGTAAATGAGAGAAAGAGAGGACATGTTTGTAAGCATGTGAATGAGAGTCTGTGTGTGAGAGAAAAAGACAGCATGTATTTATGTGATTGAAAGCCTGTGTGTGTGTGTAAGCGTGAAAAGATAGACAGCATGTGTGTAAATGTGTAATTAAGAGCCTATATGAGAGAGAAAAAACATGTGTATATGTGAGTACTGAGAGCATGTGTGTATAGGTGTGTCATTGAGAGCCAGTGTGAGAGAGAGCGCTGGTATGTGACTGAGAGAGGAGAAAGTTCCAAGCAAACCACCCCACCTCCTGCTAATTCAGAACAATCTCAGGACACCTGGATATCAAATGTTCCCAGGTATGCAGAGCAAAAAAATTTTTGTATCCTTATTATTTTTCATTACTGGGTCTTTGTGTCTGCTATTTTTAAATATTTTGTTGGTATCTGGAAATGTTTTATATGAGTTTTTAATTATTGGATATTCCACTCATCAGCTGTTTCGAAATATGTTCTTTTTGTTAGTACAGTTTTACTGCTGATGATTTTATATTTCTTGATTTGTTTTATAAGGATGGGTGATGTTTCTTTTTTCCTTTGTTAACTGCATACAGAGACTCTGGCTTGTTGCAGTTTCCAATTCAGTTTTTTCTGCATGCTTCTTGTTATGCATTTTGGTCTCTTTATTCTATGTTAGGTGAGGGACAGCACGTGATTCAGGTGAGGTTTTCTGCTGGCGGGTTGTTTCTGTGTAGGACTCTATAGCAGCCTGACTTGGTCCGTTTTCCTAATAGGAGATGTATTGGTGTCTTAAGGCCTGGTGTAATATTTTCAGAGACTTATTGTACTTTAAAAGTGTGATCTTACATAAAATGCACACATTTACTTGTATTTAGTTTTAAACATATTGTATGGCTCTCATGGAATTACATTTTAAAATATGTGGCGTTTATGGCTCTCTCAGCCAAAAAGGTTCCTGACCCCTGGTATAGAGCTTAGCCACTACTGCTGCTTCTGGTGTGTACTACAGCCTGCATGGAAGAAGAGTAAGAGAGCTGCTGGAGGGGGTAAGTAAAGATGGCTTTTTAAGTTCATTTTTCTTGATTGACTGCCATTTTAATTATTTAATATTATGTGATGTGTCTGCTTTTTTTGTTTGAGCAACAAGTATAGCTTTGGTTTATGTTTATTTTATATATTTTTATTTATTTATTTATAAAAGAGTTTCTATACCGTCGATAAGACAAATCATCTCAATGGTTTACATGGCATAAAAATGTCAAATAAGTGTTCTGTTATAAATACAGACTTCGTTATTTTCATTAATGCACACTGTAAGTTAATTGTGTGTGGAGGCGGGGGGGGGGGGGGGGGCGGCATAGCTGACGTTTCGCCTAGGGCGCCTAATACCCTTGCACCGGCCCTGGCTGGACCCCAAACTTGTAACAGAGCGCCCTCCAATACTTCGCCATGAATTGGGAGCCCCTGTCCAAGGCGATGTGTAGAGGGAGTCCATGAAGGCGAAAGATATGATGAGTAAACAGGTTCACCAGTTCGGGTGCTGAGGGCAATTTAGCGAGGGGCGCAAAGTGAGCCATCTTAGAGAACCTGTCTATTGTGACTCAGATCACCGTTTTCCCTTCAGAGGCGGGTAAATGTACGATAAAATCCATGGATAAGTGGGTCCACGGTTCAGTGGGGACAGGCAGAGGCTGAAAAAGACCCCAGGGATGACCGGTGGGAGTCTTCTGTCGGGCACAGGTCGGGCAGGAGCTGACGTAGAGACAGACGTCCCTCTTAAACTGAAGCCACCAGTAGAACTCAGAGAGTAGCTCCTGGGTCCTAGTTACTCTCGGATGACCAGCGGTCAGAGAGTCGTGGGCCCAAGAGAGGACCTTTTTTCGAAGTCAGAGAAGCACCGCTGTCTTCTCCATCGGGACCACGTCGGAGGCCGCGAGGAGCACTTTGGCCGGTTCAAGGATGTACTGTGTTGGATTAGGGGTATCCTCCATCTCCGCTGTATGGGAAAGGGCGTCCGCCCAGATGTTCTTGTCTGCTGGCCGGTAGCAGAGAAGGAAGTCGAAGCAGCTAAAGAAGAGAGACCAACGGGCCTGCCAGGGGTTAAGACACTGGGCGCGGCATAGGTATTCCAAGTTCATGTGGTCCATATTCACGACCACCGGGTGCTGGGCCCCTTCCAACCACTAGCGCTATTCTTCGAATGCTAGTTTGATGGCCAGCAACTCTTTATCCCCTATGCCGTAGTTCTTCTCTGCGAGTGAGAATCTGCATGAAAAATAGGAGCAGGGCAGGAATTTACCCCCATTGGATAATTGACTTAGGACAGCCCCGATGGCTGTGTCGGAGGCGTCGACCTCCACATGAACTGGCGTTGAGGGTCTGGGTACCGGAGGCATGTGTCCTGGAGGAAAGCATCTTTCAATTCCTGGAAGGCTCGCATTGCCGTCGCTGGCCAATTCTTAGTGTCGGCCCCCTTTCTGGTGAGGGCCGTCAGTGGGGCCACCATCTGGGAATAGTGTGGGATAAATTGCCGGTAGAAATTGGCAAAACCGAGGAACCACTGAAGCGCTTTGACTCCCACAGGCTGAGGCCAATTCTTGATGGCGGCGACCTTCTCTGGGTCCATATAGACCCCCGTGGAGGATACAATGTACCCCAGAAAGGGTAGTGACTCCTGTTCAAATTGGCATTTCTCCAATTTGGCATAAAGCCGATTCTCTCGGAGTTTCTGCAGTACATGACGGACATCTCGGCGGTGCGCCTCCAAGTCCTTGGAATATATTAACAAGTCATCGAGGTAAACAATCACTGAGGTGTGCAGCATTTCCCTGAGTACCTCGTTCATGAGTTCTGAAACACAGCCGAGGCATTGCAGAAGCTGAAGGGCATGACGAGATATTCGTAATGACCATCTCTTGTGTTGAATGCGGTCTTCCACTTGTCACGGGCCAAATTCTCACCAGATTATATGCCCCCCGGAGATCCAACTTCGTGAAGACCTTGGCTCCCTGTAGCTGATCCAATAGTTCTGGGATCAAGGGTAGCGGGTAGCGGTCACGCCATGTACTGCTGTTCAGGCTGCGGTAATCGATACATGGTCGAAGGGAGCCATCCTTCTTACCTACGAAGAAGAACCCGGCTCTGGCTGGGGAGTTGGGTGGTCTGATGAACCCTCATTCCAAGTTCTCTTTGATATAGACAGACATGGCCTGAGACTCCGGGAGTGATAGTGGGTAGACCCTTCCTCGAGGTGGCGTGGTGCCAGGGATCAGGTTGATCGCACAATTGAAGGGCCGATGCTTGGGAAGTAGTTTGACCTTCTCCTTCAAAAATACGTCTCGGAAGGCATGGTACTGGGGAGGTAGCGCTAGTGGAGTTGTCAAGAGTGGTACCAGCAATCGAGGCCGGGCAGACAGACACTCATTAAAACAGGTTGAACCCCAGGATGTAATCTGGAGGGAGTCCCAATTGATCACGGGAGAGTGCTTCCGAAGCCAAGGCAGTCCTAACATGACTAAGTGTATGGATTTCTCCAGGATGAGGAATGAGATCTCCTCAACGTGTAGGAGGCCGGTGTGTAGCGTTAGTGGCTGAGTACGTATGGAAATGGTTCCAGGAAGTGGGGTCCCCTGGATCGAAGACACTCGTATGGGGGGTTCCTGAGGTTGGACCCCAAGCTGGAATTGCTGCACCAGGTCCCAGAGGATAAAGTTCCCCCAGCTCCGGAGTCTACCAGGGCTAGGGTGTCGAAGTTTCCGTCCGGGAGAATCAGGGTTACTGGAACGGTACACGGGGAGGCGGAGGTGGTGTTACCTAGAGTTAACTCCCCGACTAACTCTAGGTCCGAGCGTTTCTCGGACACTCGTGACAGCGGGCAAGGAAATGTCCCTTGCCCCTACAATATAAACACAGGCCCTGGTACCGGCACCTTCTCCTCTCTTCTTGGAAAATAGGACCCCGGCCCAACTGCATGGGTTCGGCATCGTGCGGCCCCAGGGAGGAAGGAGGAGCATGCCTGGTTCGAGGAGGCGTGGTTCCGGAGCCCCCAAATGCCCGAGCGGGTCTCCTCTCCCGGAACCAGCATTGGATGTGGCGGTCTACTCAGCCAGCCAGGTCAATCAGATCATTCAAGTCATCCGGGAGATCTCTGGCCTCCAATTCGTCCTGAAGTCGTGGAGAGAGCCCCTCCAGGAATATGCCATGCAGACTATCGTTTCTCCAGTTCAGCTCGGCAGCAAGGGTCTGGAACTCTACGGCATACTCCGCCAAGGGACGGATACCCTGCCGTAGCTGGAGTAATTCAGACACAGCCGTGGATCCGCGGGAGAGCTCGTCAAAGATCCGTCGGAAGGACGTGACGAACTGAAACAAGTTGGCTAAGCAGGGATCCTGACCCTTCCATAGGGAAGAGGCCCAGGCCAACGGCCTCCCATCCAACAGGGAGACAATGTTGCTTGTTTTGATCTGGTCTGTGGGAAATTGCTCTGGTAGTAGGTTGAAGCGGATATAACATTGGTTCAAGAATCCGCAACATAATTTCGCGTCCCCTGAGTACCGAGAAGATGCTGGCATCTGTATGGGTGCAGACGGCCCTGCATTAGGGATGGCTACCGGTACTGGGGAACCGGAAGCAGTGGCTCATTCCACCCGGTACACTAGCCTCTGCACAGTTGCCATCAGCAAGTCGAGGCCAGTTTGTTGCTGTTGCAACCTTTGTGCAATTCTCGGAATGGCTTTCAAGGTTGAGAGAGCCGCCGGGTCCATGGCCTTGCAAACTGTTATGGTCGTGGATCCTTGGGCCGGCTGAGACTGCAGATGTTGCACTGTGGGGACCCACAGTGAGTGTTGCAGCCGGGAAGCAGCGCTGACGAGAGACTCCGGAGATGATTTCAGCACTGGAGGTCTGAGGTCCCCCCAGGAGGAGCCTGTAGGGACCCAGACCTCTTGGACTTAGGTGGGACCCTCTGCAACCAAGGATCCAGGAAGTGGTCGAAGAGATGGTCAATGAGGACGGTCCAGGAGTCTGGAAGAGTCTTCACCCTCGGAAGCCTGTGGCTCCCCCAGGAAGAGCCCGTGAGAGCCTGAGCCGCTGGGACTTAGGAGACTCCCCTGGGCCAGCAAGAACCGGATACCTGAAGAGGTGGCGTGAACAGAATTCAGAGTCCAGGAAAGAAGCAGGGTCAGAAGCCAGAGGTCAGAGGTCCGAAGTCAAAGCCAGGGGCGTAAGCTGGAAACAGAGTCGTGGATGGAGCCGGGTCAGAAGTCAGAAGTCCAAACCAAAACCAGGAGCAGGAGCGAAGACAAAGTCAATGGACGAAGCCGGGTTGGAAGCCAAAAGTAGAAGAGACGATCCAAGATCCAACGCAGCAACTAGCAACTCAGGGGACTGAGTGAACCTTGTTGCAAGGCGAGGCATGTCAGTGACTGCCGGGTTTAAATAACCCGGCAGCATCTGACGTCAGTGGGAGGCTGTCCCTGAGTTTCCCGCGCTGGCCCCTTTAAGACTGAAGCCCCGGCGCGCGCGCCTAGGGGGCAGGGCCAGCCACGGATCGTCGTCCGCGTCTCCCTTGCAGGGAGAGCGCCGCGGTAGGCCACGTTTCGGGCCTTTGGGGCCAAAGTGAAGGGACTCCCACGGCCGGCCCGGGCCGGGAGGTGAGTGGAGGTCCCGGGACCGTAACAATGAGAGAGCTTGCAAGTGTGCATGAGAGAGTGAGCTTGCAAGTGTGCATGAGAGAGAGAGCTCGCAAACACACATGCAGGCTCACTCTCATGCACATATGCAGACTCTCTCTTTTTCATACACACATGCAGGCACTCTCACACACATATTCAGGCTCTCTTTCATATACACATGCAGGCGCTCTCTCTTTCATACACACATGTACGCTCACTTTCATGCACATATTCAGGCTTTCTCTTTCATACACACAGCAGGTTCATGCACATATTCAGGCTCTCTATTTCTTTCATACACATATGCAGGTGCTCTCTCTTTCATTCACACATGCTGGCGCTTTCTCTCACACACACACTCACACACCTATCTCTCAGGCGTCATCCTTTCTTCTGGGCCTTGGCAGAGCCTGCACTGCTCATTTACTGTCAGAGGGGGAAGTGGGAGGAGGCAGCCCTGCAACTGCCAGATGCTTCCTGTTGCTGAGCCTGTAGGACTTTCTTTGGGCCGACACCTCCCTTGGGCCAAGCAGAGACCTCCCTCAGGCCACATTGACACTTTGCATGGGCCAGGATGGGTTGGGCTCTGACTTGGCCCCACCGACACCTCCCTTGGGCTGTGCGGCCCCACCGACATCTCCCTTGGGCTGCGCGGTCCCGCTGAGACCTTCCCTGGGCCGCGCCGAAACGTCCCTCAGACCGCGACAGGTTGGGCTCTGTTGCAGTCCCACCGAGACCTCCCTTAGGC
Source organism: Rhinatrema bivittatum (assembly GCF_901001135.1). Classification (NCBI taxonomy): domain Eukaryota; kingdom Metazoa; phylum Chordata; class Amphibia; order Gymnophiona; family Rhinatrematidae; genus Rhinatrema; species Rhinatrema bivittatum. The sequence continues at coordinate 299,748,258 of NC_042619.1, forward strand.
CACAACCGGTTGGGCTCCGTCACGGCCCTGCTAAGACCTCCCTCAGGCTGCGATGGGTTAGGCTCCATTCCCAGCTTGATCCACTAATCCACCAATTCCACCAAATGCCCCGAAAAATACCAAAACAAAAACAGTACTAAACAAACAAGATTCTAAAGGAGAAAAACATATCCTAGGCAGCCACTCCCACATTTGTAAAAACAAATTATGCATGATGGGCAATCTACCATCAACCACTGGAGGCAAACCCCTCAACTAACTGACCATCAATGGCTTAACAATTCAACTACCAGCCAATTATCCTAACCATGGACCTTAATGAAAAATGACAAACCCGAAATGTGGGCTGCTACCGAAGACCTAGATAATCCCCTCCCCTTAGCCGAAGTAATATAATCTGATAACAACTCCTCCGAATCTGGCCCTCAAGACCACCCATGAGCAAACAAAAATTGTAACACCTTATTAGATCCACTGGTGTAGGAAGTCCACGTTGACGCTGCCACAGATGCCCTCAACAATTTCCATGCTTCGGGATTCTGTAAGGCCAAAGGAAATCAGGAATCACTGCTCCTATCTGACCCGCATTTGACACCAGCTTTCAAAATAGATCCCACTTTGAACGAGAAAGAGAGTCGGCAAGTGTATTATCAACTCCTCGAACATGCTGAGCAGAAGCTGGCAAATAAGCTGCAAGCAATGCAAGATGAATTCCCTTAAAAAATCAGTGTAGGCCTAGCAGATAACCTATTTATGACTTGCACCACTCCCAAGTTATCACACCAAAATACCATCTTCTTATTCCGCAATCTGTCACCCCATAAAAGTAAAGCAACTACAATAGGGAATAGCTCCAAAAAAGTAAAATTCTTGGACAATCCAACTGCAACCTATTCTGCAGGCCATGTAGCAGTGCACCAAGCTCCCTGGTAATAAACCCCAAAACCGATTCCCTCCACCGCATCTGAAAATAGATCCAAATCCCGATTGGAAAGTGGCTCACTTTGCCAATCCAACACACCTTTAAAACACTCAAAAAGGTGTCCCAGACCTTTAAATCCTTTCATATATGGGGAGTAATCCTAATATGATGATGTCTTTTCTGAATCCCTAACATTGCCATAGACAAACACCACAAGAAAACACGACCAATAGGAATCACCCGACACACAAAATTAAGACTACCCACCAATGATTGCATTTGACAAAGTGTAATTTAATTGTGGGGAAATGGATTACCATCCATATATAGAGGGAAGGAGTTGAAGATATTATTCAAGAGTACTTTTTCTACTGACCTTAGTGTCCTACACTTGGGAGGAGAGAGCCCACTTGCTTCTTCCAGAAGGAAATCTAAGATATTTATGCAAACTATAGGAGAGGTATGAGAATTGGTACTAAATTGCTGCCCATTACACATTGGGAAGAGGCTTAAAAAGTTGGGAATTGGAAGGAAGAATATACTTTCTTCCATCTGAGTAATTGTAAATGAGATAAGATCATTGAGGAATTAGTTTGATCAAATTAAGGGCCTGATTCACTAAGGCTCGTCTTCCATTCTGTGTCTATGGGAAAATGCCTGGATGAATCCGGCCCTAAGACTTCTACTGTACATCAGTTTGCTTTAACTTCAAAGAGCTGTAAAAATGTTTCATCCATCTGATGAATTAATCATTAAAAGAAGTTGGAAAGCAGTTTATTGCTAGGTTTATTGCTTTCACAGACCAGGGGTGGCCAATTCCGGTCCTCGAGAGCCACAAACCGGCCAGGTTGTCAGGATATCCACAATGACTATGCGTGAGATAGATTTGCATGCACTGCCTCAATTGTATGACAATAGAGCTCATGCATATTCATTGTGGATATGCTGAAAACCTGGCCGGTTTGTGGCTCTCGAGGACCAGAGGTGGCCACCCCTGTCATAGACTTTATAGATTATAAGGTTGGTTTACAAAGGGACATATTTTTGTTATCCATGCAAAAGGGTCTTGAAGTTACCCCATAGGGAGCCCTGGACCATTCAAATGTTTAAACTATCCTGGGAAACAGTTGCAAATAGGATCTAATCCTTATTTATGTGCCTTTGGGTTCAGTATACGGGATTCATCCCACCCAGGGGTTAAATATACACCCAAAACCCAGAAGGACATATTAGTCAGATACTGTGACATCATTTCTGAAACATATTTGTTTCAGCACAATATGTTTCAGAAATTATGTCACAATGTCTGACAAATGTGTCCTCTGTGATTTTTGGTGTTATTTATGCACAAATCAAAGACAACAGTCATAGGAACGAAGACTCCTCGCATTGCCCTTTCCCCCTGAGGTAGGCCCAACACCAAGGGTCACGCTAAAGGGCATGCTCTTTTGTGCTCCCCTTTGTGCACTTTTTACACTATGAAACTCAGATGGCAGCTCCTCAAAAGGTTAAACACATTTCTCTTTTCTCCCATACATTAAACACTTTCACTCAAATGCATTTCTACCTAACTACTCCAGTTTTTCAGTCTGCAATACTTCTCTTCCTCCTTTCTATACTCCAACTATACTACCGTTCTCCCACGAGAGACCACACCTATGTTCAGACTGTGTTATGTTCAGACTCTCTCTCTCAAGAAGAGACCACTCCTAGGTTCAGACTGTGCTACCTCTCTCTCTCAAGAAGAGACCACTCCTAGGTTCAGACTGTGCTACCTCTCTCTCTCAAGAAGAGACCACTCCTAGGTTCAGACTGTGCTACCTCTCTCCCTCAAAAAGAGACCACTCCTAGGCTCAGACTGTGCTACCTCTCTCCCTCAAGAAGAGACCACTTCTAGGTTCAGACTGTGCTACCTCTCTCCCTCAAAAAGAGACCACTCCTAGGCTCAGTGCTACCTCTCTCCCTCAAAAAGAGACCACTCCTAGGCTCAGACTGTGCTACCTCTCTCCCTCAAGAAGAGACCACTCCTAGGTTCAAACTGTGCTACCTCTCTCCCTCAAAAAGAGACCACTCCTAGGCTCAGTGCTACCTCTCTCCCTCAAGAAGAGACCACTCCTAGGCTCAGACTGTGCTACCTCTCTCCCTCAAGAAGAGACCACTCCTAGGTTCAGACTGTGTTATATCTCTCCTCCTCAAGAAGAGACCGCTCCTAGGTTCAGACTGTGCCACCTCTCTCCCTCAAGAAGATACCATTCCTAGGTTCAGACTTTGCTACCTCTCTCCCTCAAGAAGAGACCACTCCTAAGTTCAGACTGTGTTACCTCTCTCCCTCAAGAAGAGACCACTCCTAGGTTCAGACTGTGCTACCTCTCTCTCTCAATGATTGCGCCAAAGAGACCACACCTATATTTTAACAGTGCTAACCCTTTCCATCAGTGAGAGACACGCTGTACTTCAGAATAAGCCCTCACAATCTACACAGAAATCAGCATCTAATATCTACAATTTAAACTGCCAAGATCATGTATTAAAATTCAAACGATTGGCTCAAAATCTTTCTTGTGTTCCTACATAAATCACAAAGACCTCTAAGATCCCAGCGATATGGAGGAGAGGAAATCCAGGCACATAAAAGAGTAAGGACAAGAGCAATGAAGTCCATAAACTGCCCATCAACACTGAAATGGCCACCAAAAACTAACCTACAGAGCAACTCCTCGCATGCAGTGTATGCACACATAGGCCTACAGTCAACAAAAAATACCCAAAGATCCAGGACATTATAAATTGACATCTTAAGGATAATGGAAACATGGCTTGATAAAGCAAGTGGAATATCACACATATACGCCCCTTTTTATTACCACTGGCATTATATGTTATTATAGCATTTTGATTAATCTAGGGGTTAGATTGGAAGCCCTCTGGGGATAGGGAAATACCTACAGTAATGGAATGTAATCCACTTTGAAGTGTCAAAAAGCGGAATATAAATCTAAAAATAAAAAAATAAGATATAAAATATATTTGCATACAACAGTGGCAGTGCATGCAAATCTGTCAGGCAAATTCATTGTAGATATGCTGAAAACCAGGCCTATTTGTGCTCTTGAGGATTGGAGTTGGCCACTCCTGCTGTCGATGATAACTTCTTATTTATTTATTTATTCATTTGTTTAGTTTTTATATTCTGCTTTTTGGCACTTCACAGTGTTCATCAAAGCAGATTACATTCAGGTACTATAGGTACTTCCTTATCCTCAGAAGCCGGTCTAAGTAGTAAGATAGTAGCCTGGTTTAACTCCTTTCTGTCAGCAGGCAAGAAACAGTACATTTCATTAACCACATGTCAACATCATGGATATTGGAGTGTGGGGACCTGCAAGACGAATCTGGACTTTTGATATAAAAGCCTATTTCTATGTGATGATGTCCAGCTCATGTTACCAGTGGACCTGGACCTGTAAACCGCTATAAAGAAGCATAGCACATGCCTTGCAGCCATCCAAGAATGGACTAAAAAAAAAAACCCAACAAACTCCATCTGAATCCCAAGCAAACTGAGATTCTTTCAGTACAAAACAAACAAACAAGTCCTGGACCTGAAATTCCATTTGGAACCTGCAAACTAAGTTAAAAAAAACATGCTGCTGAAACATCAGCTTCATATAAACATTCTGCTGCATGTTGTTTATTTTCTGAATAACTCACCAGTATTTCCCACTATGTTGTTAGTAGAACTTCGTCAGTATTTTGTCGAGAACCTTTTTATTGCTGGAATGAATGTTTATTGCTATTTTTATTGCTGCTGCTTTAAATTCAGATGCAATATCTATTTTTGTAGAGCTGCAAATGGCCTTTGCACATCTGCTGTTACTCTTTTGCACTGTAAACTGCTTTGGCTGAATTTTCGTATTCCTAGAAGTAGGTTATAGAGTCAATTAAATAAATAAATAAATATAAGGAGAATTTTCCAAACCACTTGCTTTGGTACAAAGTCTATAGGCATTTTTACTAGTGGCCCTTGCACCAGTTCTCAAAGGGAAAGTACGGGTATACTTTCCTTTAGCTGTGTTTTCTTGTAGGCTCTTTTAGAGTGGCAAATTTTCAAAAAGCCCTTTTACTGGGATAAATTTACCCTTGTAAATGGCTTTTGAAAGCTGTCCTTCCTGTGCCTAATTATGTTCTTTTTTTTATAGGAATGTTCGGGGAGGAGTAGCGAGGCAATCATCATTCACTTAGTTAAAACATTTATTTTCCACTTATAGAAGGCCTGCTTTACTTCACAGATTGGGGGGGAAATGCAATTAATACAGTACAATAATGGCGAATACGTATCCAAAGTACAGATCACTTGAAAATTTAGCAACCTGATCCCCATCCGAATGCTTCCTGAAACAAAGGTTTTAGGGGCCTGTATTTAAATATTGCCAACTATATACCGTAAGTTAGATTTATCCGGCTCACTTACATGGGATATTCACCAGCACAGCAATGCTTCTGACTTCTGAAAACCCCCAGAATTCAAGCACTAACATGCTGCAGACTCTAGCAGGACGCAGAACAAGAGGAGCGTGCGTGCCCTTGGGAATATTCACAGATTTGTTTTGGTCTTAAAAATCTAGCCCTTCGTGCCTCCTCTTGCCTCTGGAGGGTAATGTTGCAGTACTGGGTACTGAACTGTGCCTGAAGCCTGTTAAGATGTGCACTCCTCTGCATTGTTTATAAGGAGAACCCCCCAGGGCTAAAAATAATCTCTAATTTGTAAAGAAGACACAGTGGCTAATAGAGTGCAGAAAAGTGTCATTAAGTAACGCAGCCTCTGCCCGGGTGTGCGTAGAATACTACCAAGAGACAAAGCCTTTGCCGGCGGGTGTGTATAACTATATAGTGCTATCAAGTAACAGATCCTTTGCTGGGGAAGTGCAAATAGTGATACCAAGTAACGGCTGAGTGTGTGCATAGTGCTGCCAAATAACATAGCCTGGGCCCGGGTGTATGTGTAGGGGGATGATAATCAAAAACTGCCCATGCTGGTGCAAATGCCAAGGGTACATTTACCCACAGGATTTGCACCAATAACCAAAGCAAAAGTTCCCTCAGGCTTTTATGTTGATTATTGTCCCCGGGGAAAAGCTGCACACAAACATTGCATCTGCATTCTCTGTGCATAATCTTTCCCCCGGAAACGAGGTCTATATTTAGCTGCTGTGTGGCTTGGAAAGTTAGCCAGATAAACGTATCCGCCTAACTTAGCCTATATATTCAGCAGAACGGCCGCACTGTTGAATATATCTGGCTATCTTAAAGTTAGTCAGATAACCTATCTGGCTAATTCAGCTCCTTCCAGTTACGCCGTGGACTTATCCAACACATTGTAGCAGGATAAAAAGTTAGCTGGCTAGAATTTAGACGGATAAGTGCCCAAATATTAATTTAGCCGGCTAGCTTCTGAGTTGTCTAAATGCTTCTGAATATGGATTTCATCGTGCATAGTTTTGGTTCTACAGAACTATGTGCATTATCCATTGGCCCACCCTCTCCCCTCCCCCAGGCCTGCCTCAGCTGTCAGCAGGCAAAAATGACCTACATTACTAAGCAAAGTGCTGATAGGTTGGGCAATAAGTAAAGCTCTGATTCCTGCAGGTAAAGTGCATTTTACCCACAGAAAGGGCTTTCATAATTGCCTTCGGACCACATATTCTGCTGGGGTGTGCGTATAGTGCTACGCAGTAGCACAACCTCTACCAGCGTGAGTGCATAGTGCTAGCCAGTAACACAGCCACAGCCTCTGTCAGGGTGGGTGTGTTTAGTTCTACTAAATAATGCAGTGTCTGTTGGGGGTAGGAGGCTGCATAGTACAGTCTCTGTTAGTAATATGGCTCTGAGGTTAAAATTGCACTTTTGCAGAATTGAGGATTTGTCAAGCAGTGGGAGGAAAACCTGGCCAAAATGTGACACCTGAAGATGTGCAAACACCATCCCTTCCCCTGACTACCATGTCATGGGTTTTACTTTTGGAAGGAGTCCGTGGAACAGAGGAAAAGATGCCGCTAAGGTTATTGTCCTGTTCGATAAGGTGCACAGGGCCAGCAGCTCTTCTCTGTCAGAGGTTCTCCACGCCACCGTAGTGCGCTGGAAGAAGAGGGGCCTTGAGTCTGCCACACCTAGTAATTTACTCTGCTAGAGTTCACTAAAGTGGAGATTTAAATGTATAGTATAGACTTCCTTGAGATGCAGTCTGTTCTGTTGTCAAAAGCAAATAACAGTTTATTGCTTATTAAAAAGAAAAAGTAAAAAGAAAGGGTTGTTTTATTTTCCTCCAGTATAAACCGGTTACAGCGGAACAAACCCTAATTCGCAACCACAAGCGCAATCAATCAGTCTTTATTGTCAATGGCTTTCGTCATCCCAATTTGCATGAATAGGAACAACACACCAATACAGATACAGTAACAATTTATATTTTCCAAGTACAGCTGTTTCAAGAATACAGAACAAATCAAATAAGCAAATATCTGATTCTTCAGTCACGGTTTAAATAACCTCCGGGCCGTCTGTTCTCTTTCTAAGCTCCAGATGAGCTGCGGTATCTGCAGGGTGTCCATGCCGCACGTTACTTTGAAGTTAGCTCTTTCAGGATCTTAGAGCTGGATCCCTTGTCCTGTGGAGAGTGTCATCGTGAGCCCTGTGTCACATGCTGCCATGCATTCCTTGTGAGTACCTTCCAGATGCCAATTCCAATTGTCGACCTCCCTGCCTTCCAAGTCTTTAAGGTCCACACAGGGACTCGTGCAGTTTTCCGCCATGCCATATAGAAATGATTTTCACAAAAAAAAAAAAAGTTTTATAAAACAAAAGTATCCCCCAAAACACTGTAAATCATATTCGGTGCGGTTTTGAAATGGTGCCAACCTCTGCTCATGATCTGAATTTGGCTCTAGGCAGAAAAACCAGGCTAGCATCTTTGGTTTGGGGCTGGCAAGACTGGATTTTCCATTAGTCCATTCAGGCACGTGTTCAGGGGTGCCCTGTTTTGAGGGACCCTGTATTATAGCATGTCCTGCTAGCCCTGTCCCAGCCTGGGTTACCACTCTTGCAGAAATTAAAGAGAGAGACAGGTTTCTGCTGCTCGCATGCCAGTTTGCTTGCAGGTCCCACCTAACCATTAGGCAAACTAGGAGGTTGCCCAAGATGGCAGCTTCTTGAGGGGGGTGCCAAAGAGCAGGTGCAGTCCAGCCAAATAATAGCGCTGCTTTGGTATGGCAGATTTGATATATAGCTTCTGAGTGTCTTTTTTTTTTGCAGGGTTTTATATTACTTCACAAAGTGTCTGGTAATGGAGGAGGTTTGTGTCACTGTTACTAAGGTAACACCTAGTTCCGCCCTGCCAGCCATTTCAGAGATTAACTTTGGCTAGTGCAGCATGGATTTCTATTAATTTATAAATATATGTATTTCTTGATTTTATTTGCAGTCTACCTTAAAAATCACAAATCATACATTCATTAGACATTGTAATATGATTTCTGAAATATATATATATATATACTAGTGTAAACTGCCCAGCGTAGCTTGGGCACTCTGGTCTATAACAGCCTGAGTTTGTGGCTGCCTCTGCCTGTTTGTGTGGGTGCCTGGGCCTGTGTGGGGGCCAGTGTTGCCGTTTTGTGTGTATGTGTGGAGGCAAGCCCGGTGCGACCAAGTGTGCACACCATGCATTTGCATGGGCAGCACACCTGGAGGGAGGGGGGGGGGGCGGCAGCAAGAGAGGAGCTCAACCCACCAGTAAGTAAAAATAAGGAAAGTCTGCAAAGGGAGGCGGGTTACCGGTGGAGCTCAACCCGCTAGCGACCAAAGAAGAGAGGCAGGTCACTGGTGGAGCTCAATCGGCCAGTGACAAAAAATGAGGAAAGGCTGCCAAGACAGGCGAGTCACCGGCAGAGCTGCACCCACCAGTGGCCAAAAACGGTGAAAGGCCGCAGCAGTGTTTCCTCGTCAATGCGCACCTGCAAGCACAGCTTTCTGCCCCTATCACAGGAAGGCCGGTGGGGCCAAAGCAAAGACAAGCCCATGGGGCTGTGGTGGAGCTCATCCTATCACAGCCCGAAGTGAAGAGGAGGCTGGATGGGGCTCTGGTGCTGCTCATCTCACTGTGGCCTGAAGAAAAGAGGAGGCTGTGTGTGTGTATGTCTGTGTGTATGTGTGTGTGTCTATGTCAGAGCTTAAGTGTATGTGAGTGTGTCTATGTGAAACCTTGCATGTCTGTGTGTATGTGTGAGTGTGTGTACCTCTGAGAGCCTATGTATCATATATAGGCTCTCGAAGGCATGCACACACACACACACGGGTAGATTTTCAAAAGTACGCGCGGGCGTGCATGTGCACATACTACCCAGCGCGCGCAGATGTATGCTTGATTTTATAACATGCGAGTGACACCCGCGGGCTTTCCCCATTCCCTTCTCCCTAAACTGACCTTCCCACTCCTTCCCCTAACCTTTTCCCCCTAGCCCTACTCTAACCCCCCCAATTTCTTATCTCACCTTTTGCACATGCTGGCAGCATGTGATCCTACAAACCAGCGGCAAATGGCTGCTGGTCGGAGGCTTCTTGCCCCACCCCCACCCTGCCCCCGGACCGCCCCTTTAGTAAAGCACTGGGACTTAGACGCGTCCCGGGGCTTTACATGCGTCGCTGGGCCTTTATAAAATAGGCCCGGCGTGCGTAAGCCACTCTACGCGCGTAAATCCACTGGATTTACACGTGTAGAGCTTTTAAAATCTGGCCCATAATGTGTCTGTGAGGGAGAGAGAATTCAAAATATAGCAAATTCAAAATATGCATTACATAGAACTTGATGTTATTATTATATCTCGTTTGTTTATGCTTGTTACCAGGTACTGGCCATTCCCCAACAAACACCATTTTGCAACCTTGGTAACACAAACAAGTAACTAAGGAGACAGCCAATGGGAATGCAGAACCATACCTCTAGCTAATGAACTACTCTCCCAATTGACACTTTTTAACATATTGGTAACATTTTCAGTTAGTGCACACTAGGGATGTGCATTCGTTTGCAACGGAATAGGACATAAAGACGATATTTCCTATTTTGTTGCATTTCAGGGGGCAGACAAAATGAAAGGAAAACCCACGAAATTTCATGTGGTTTTCCTATCGTTTTTTGGGGGAGGGAGAAAGAGCACATTAAAAAAAAAAAACCCAAACCCACCCCAACTCTTCAAATTTAATTAATTACACCCCCCCACCATCCATCCATTGCTCCTACCATGTGACAGGGGCCAACCAATGGCACCGGTATCCCCGTCACATGGTAAGGGCAAAGAGCCACCGGCTCTTACCATTTTCATTACTGGCAGCTGACGGCCCGAGAGGGGGATTGCTCCTGGGACCCCAACTGGACCACCAGGGACTTTCGGCAAGTCTTGGGAGTTTCGGGCAAGTCTTGGGGGGGGGGTCGGGATGGTGGAGGGTTGTAATTAATTAAATTTGAAGGGTTGGGGTGGTTTGGGGGTTTTGTTTCAGGGCAGCCGAAAAAAATCGGTCCGAACTGCAGGAAAACAAGATTTCCTGCAGCGGGCCGATAACGAAGGCCAAACCAAAAGGTTCAGCCTAATCACATCTATATTGCACACTAACTATAGTTAGTGCGCGTTAGCATCCAGTTAGCTCTTACTAAGCCCCGTTACTGTACACTAACTCTGAAATTAGGGAAACCCAAAATAAATACCCCGAGCCATTTTAAAAACAAAATCAGATAATAACCTGAAATGAAAATGACACAAAAATAAAACAAAGCGCACTCCTATTTGATACTGTTTTTTAATGAAATTTTTCTTTCTAGATTATTGCAGCTTGGTATTGGTGGAAAGGTTCTAGACTGGTTTAGTTCATATTTACAGGATAGACGCCAACAGGTACAATTTGTTGAAACCAGTTCTGATTGGTAAATGAGTTCTGCTGGAGTCCCTCAGAGGTCTGCGTTATCAGCGGCCCTATTTAATGTGTACATGCAACCATTGACAAACTTCTGTAATCACTTGGTTTACCTTTTAAATTTTATGTGGACAATGTCCAGTTTTACATTCCTAGTGTAAAAATAGGTGAATTCCCATATCAAATTTTTAATAGATCCATTTCATTGGTGAAACAGTAGCTAAATGCAAATGGTCTATTTCTCAATTGTGAAAAGGCTCCTGTTTTATGGCTTGGAAAAAAAGGACATCCTGTGATTTCATCCAATTTGCTTACTTGTGGTTTCTCAGTTGGATTGTTTTGTGAAGTCAGAAACTTAGGGGTCATATTTGACTTTAAGCTTCCACTTCAGTCTCAAGTAAATAAAATTGCAAGGATTGCCTTTTATAAATTACGAATGCTTAAACCATTATGCATGATTTTGTCAACAGAGGATTTTAGAACAGTAGTACAGGTGATAATACTTACCCACCTCGATTATTGCAATTCCCTATATAAGGGCATGGCAAATTATTTGTGACATGTATTGCAATTAGTTCAAAATGCAGCTATTCGTATAATGTTTGGCTTGCAGTGGGGTACAAGTATATCCCCTTATATGAAGGGTTTGCATTGGTGCCCAATTTCTGCCCATGTACAGTTTAAGCTTTTGACCTTGGAGCAGAAATTAATTTTTTTTTATTTCTAAAAGAAAAATTGAATATTCTTTAAGTCAGTATCCTTGCAAGAAGCACAGAAAAAGTTTTTAGCATTGCTGTTTTTGATTTGTGGCATTCTTTTCCTTTAAGTCTACGTGATGAGCGAGACTATTTACGCTTTAGGAAACAATTGAAGGAGAAATTATTTGCACAGGTATTCTCTGTTTGATCTAAATCCTTTGAAATGAACAGCTTTTTGGTATTTAGTGCATTGCATTATTGTGTGTGTTTTATTTGTGTTTTTATTGGTTTGTTTTTAATTATGTATGTGTTATGTAATCTGCTATGATCATTATGGAAGTAGCTGAATAAAAGTTTAAATGAATAAAATAAATAGAGGAGAGAGGAGAACTACTGGGCAGGAGGGAAAGGAGGATACTGGAAATAGGGAAGAGAGAGAAGTGGACACAAGGCAAGCAGGGGAAAGAGAGGGAGAGAGGGGGCAAGGTAAGAGCTTTTCCCTTCCCCCCTGACTCTCTTCCCCCCCATGACTCCCCCTCTCCCCTACCCGTATTATTCCCTTGAAAAATCTCCCTACAGGACAGTCTTTAAGTTAATTATTTCAGTTATCCTTGTTACACATATGTATATGATATTTATATTCCTAGTTAACTGTTAAACAAGCGTTTGGCTTTTTCCACCTATGTTTATTGTAAAGCCTGTGGCTGAATTACTGTTTGCTGTAAACCGAGGTGATGTGCATTATGTGTCGCGGTATATAAAAAACCACAAATAAATAAATAAATAAATATGAGGTGGGGGAGACAAAAAGAGAGGGATGCATCACAATGGACAGAGGGGCATGCTGAGAAGCAGAAGGGAGAGGGAGAAGACAAATGGGACCCAGAGCAGACAAGACAAGGGAGAACATAAGGCGAGGTAGGGGGAGAGGACAGTTACGCCATTTTTTAGGTTGACTGCTGTGGCAGAGGTTGAAGTCATGCTTCATCCTACTCCGATCTTTGTTTGTCACTCATAAAAAGGGGTAGGACATGGGGTGGGGGGGGGGGAAACCTGCCAGGGCAGGGATCAAGGCCAGAAGCTCCTTGATCCTTGGATTCGGAGAAGGTGAATTTTTGGGGGGGTCACCAAGCCCATCATTGTTCTTGTTTCAGATGTAGAGTGGGGGTGTTATGTTGGAGCCAGTGAGGGGGACAAATGTTCCTATTTATAAAAGTGGAAGTAAGGAGGACGCTGGGAACTATAGATTGGTTAAGTCTGACCTCTGTGTGAGCAAACTAATGGAATCACTGCTGAGACCCGAGGCAGCATAGTTTTAAAAGAGGTTAAACGAATCTGCTCAATTTCTTTGATTGGGTGACCAGAGAGATGGATCAAGGGGAGAGTGCTAGATGTAGTGTACTCGGATTTCATTATGGCTTTTGACACAGTTCTGCACAGGAGACTTATAAATAAATTGAGCACCCTTGGTATGGATCCTAGAGTGACTGACTGAGTTAGGAACCGGCTGAGTAGGAGGTGACAAAGGGAAGTGGTAAATGGAGTTTACTCTGAGGAGGGGTGCCTCAGGGATTAGTCCTGGGACCCCTTCTTTTCAACATTTTCATGAGCAACATAATGGCCAGGAAAGGTTTGTCTTTTTTCCGATGATACCAAAATCTGTAACAGGTAGACAGCCAGGAAGGTGTAGAAAACATGAGGAGGAACCGAGCGAAGCTTGAGGAATGGTCTAGAGCAGTGGTTCCCAACCCTGTCCTGGGGATCCCCCAGCCAGTCAGGTTTTCAGGATATCCACGATGAGTATGCATGAGAGAAAATTTACATGCACTTCCTCCATAACATGCAAATTTTCTCTCATGCATACTCATCGTGGATATCCTGGTCTAGAGAATGGCAGTTACAATTTAATGAGAAAAAATGCAGAGTAATGCATTTATGATCCAAAAACCCAAGGAAGATTGAGATCTGGGGGTGATTGTATCTGATGATCTCAAGGTGGATAAACAGGTGGATAAAGCAATGGCAAAAGCCAGAAAGATGTTTGGCTGTATAGGGAAAGGAATGGTCAGCAGAAAAAGGGAGATGATATTCCCCCTGTAGAGGTCCCTGGTGATACTGTGTACAGTTCTGGAGATCGCAATAAACTAGTTGGAGTTGGTCCAGAGGGCGGCTACTAAAATGATCAGTGGTCTTTGTTCTAAAGCATATGGGGAGAGACATAAAGATCTAAACATGTACACTGTGCAGGAAAGGCGAGATAGGGGAGATATGATAGAAACATTTAAATATTTCAAAGGTTTCCATGCTCAGGAGGCGAGCCTCTTTCAATGGAAAAGAGCCTCTAGTCTAGAGCAAGGGGTCATGGGATGAAGGTGAAAGAGGGTAGACTCAGGAGTGATCTTTGGAAATATTTCTTTACCAGCAAAACCTTATCTGAATTCATAAAAGCATGGGGATCTCTGAGAGAGTGATGAGAATTGGAAGGCCTAGATGAATTAGATGGATGGGCAGACAAGATGGGTCATATGGTCTTTTTCGGCTGTCATGTTTCTATAAGTTCTATCATTGTTCTTGTATGTAGGAGGGGGTGGTGTGTTAGGCAATGAAGATCCTGTGCCTAGGGGTGTATGAGCTGTTAAACTTGCCCTGCTTGCCGGCCAACAAGAAGTGCTGAGGGTGTGCCTTGGAGGAAGTGCCCCCAAGCTCTCGGGGAGCGAGGGTCTGCCAAAATGTCTGAGAATGCCATCTAACAGAGTCTGCCAAGGTGAGAAAAAAATAAAACTAGCAAAAAAAAAACTGCACCTGCTAAAAATGAGCAAATAGCATTAGGAAATATGTGGGTGATCACAGAATCTGTGTCTTGGCCAACGAAGGTCAGAGAGTAAGGAGGGTAAGGGGAGAGAGGAACAAGGAGGGAAGGGACAGGTAGTGGACAATACCCAAGAAGAGACAGGTTTAAGAACATGCAGTGGGAAATTGACCCTAGGCCAGAACAAAAGGTCAGTGTGAAATTTCAGTGGGCCCCTTTTACCCATCAATAATTTCCTCCAGTGTGTTACTTTCCTAGACACAGCAACAGGGGCCGCCACCAGTGCAGTGCAAAACCAGCACACACTTAGGAAGGAGGGAAGAGAGTTTCACCTGGATCCAGTACACAGTCCAGCAGGCAATATTTGCGATAACTTGTTTAAGTCCTTTCTCCTAATATTACAGTTGACGCCCTGGACTCCTTGGATCAGGCTGTCGAGCATGTCATCTTGATTCTGACTACATCAGCAAAGCATTAGGCATGTTTGAAGCGGCTGTTTGCAGTCAGCATCGGGGCAAAGAGCAGTCCAAACAAAGACCTGCGAAATCTGCACACCCTGGTTTCCGTCTGACCTCTAGCACTCGTTGTGCAACCTTGAGCAGATCTCTTAACCCAAAGGCAGGTTGTAATTTTTTAATTTTTTTTTGGCAGGGACCTTGTCATCCTGAGGTTTACCTTGTACAGTACAATGTCAGTGCTACAGAAAGTGACCTTCTCCTGCCTCTCTACTGTCAACTTTTCCTCCTGTGGCCTCTCCCTATAATAAGAACAAGCTTTGTGTTCACTCTCTTTCTTAGCACCCTTGATCCTTTTACTTAACATTAGTTCCTGTTTCAGACACGTTTTGAAACCTAGCCTCAGTAAAACAGGACCCGACTGTATTTTCCAACACACAATGTATACTCATCTTCGCTCTGTCCTTCCCATTACTCCATCTGAACCTCTTGGTTCATCTCTGTCCTACCGGCCTCATAGCTCTGGATGCAGCTTTTAGTCAGGCTTCCATCTGGGCCTTACAGTATATCTATGCATGTTCCAATCTAAAGGGGACCACCTTTTTTTCCCTGGCGTCTCTCACCTTGCATCTGTGCCCCCCTTGGTTCTGTTTCTTTGTGTTTGCGGCACCAAAATGATGGAACCAAATCTCTTCTCCCATTCTCGCCCCCCACTCCCTTAGATTTTATGGTGCTCTTCATTCTCCAGGGCTAAATCTTTGCTAAAGGTTAATCTCTCTGCTTAGGCCCTATACCACCATTAATTTTTGGCTGCTCTCGTCCCCGCTCTGTCTTGTTTTCCACATACTGACAGGTATATGGCATTTTGGCCTAAAATAATATGTGAATGCATAAGACAGACATGGTATTCTTGAGTTTTAGCCTCTAAGGCCGGTGCTATCGGGGAAGCCTCCATAGGCTAAAGTTTGTGGGTGCTTTTTTACCAGCAGATTTTAGCCTTTAAAAGTGGATTTGTGCACGTAAATCCTTTTTGAAAATGTTCAGGCCGATACGTGCACACAAAGTTGCACCTGCTCAGAATCAGATGTAACTTTGTGCATGGATATTCATGTGCAGACTTCTGAAAATCACTTGATTGCCTCATCTTTTTTTCCCAGCATTTTCTGGAGGGAGCACTGGATGGCCGGCGCCATCTTTAAAAATGGCGAGGGCCATCCAGTGCTCCTACCATGTGACAGGGGCCGGCCAATGGCATGGATACCCTGTCACATGGTAAGGGCAAAGGCCATCGGCGCCATTTTGATTAGTGGCAGCCGATGGCCTGGGAGCGGGAGATCGTTCCCGGGATCCCCACTGGACCACCAGGTACCTGTAAAAGGTTTTTGGGGGGGTTGGGAGGGTGGGGGAAGCTAAGGGATTAGTTTTAAAGGGTCGGGGTGGGTTTTTTGTTTATCGGCTCGGGCGCAGCCGATAAACAAAAAACAGACATGCTGAGGTCCTAGACTATGTTAAGTGTAAGAGGCCCCATAACATCACCAATAAAAAATGTAAAACCTGAAATTTAGTAACTTTTTTGTATTTTGAGGCCTCTAAATACAAAAAGACTGAAGCTTAGGTAGTTTTTTCCTAAATTGGGCACTGATCATAGCAGAAAAAACTGTGAATGTCTTCTGTACAGGTGGTGCTATTCTGGTGCCTCTGTGTACCTCATTTCTTGGTTCATCTTCTACAGTAATTACCTGTGGGAAGCAATCCTATGTCTGTGATAGTGAAGAAGGACAAGAGAGCAAAGCTTAGAACACAGCCAGAGAGAGACAGGGAAAGGACATAGTGTACTTCAAAGACTATGCAGAGACCTCACCAGTGTCTGGTTTGAACATTTGGCTTTGGATTTCAGATTTTCCTGCCCATGCTCAAGGCGACTTACAATTCAGGTACAGTAGATACCTGCAGCTTTCCAGTCTGAAGCTACAAAAGAAAATGGATTTTTTTTCCACTGATGTGCAGAGACCCTGGACCCTGTGCGCAAATGCCATAGAAATGTCCCTGTATGGCACTGAGTGGGTCGTATCCAGTAGACCGAAGGGTGAAGACAGGGGATCGGAGGCTACTGACGGGGGTGACGTGTCTGCAGGTCCCATGTCATGCTGGACTGAGACGTGGCCCTGTCTGGATAATAAGTGGAAATGATTCCTAGGGAAGAGCTATCACAAGGGCTCTGGGGAGCAGAAACTGGAGTAACCATGCACGTAATACGAAAACAGATGGAGAAAAGAACAGCTGTGGGAGCTGGCTAAGCAGAGGAGAGGGTAGTTCAACGGGTCAGCTGCAACTCACAAGTGACAAGGAGGCTGATGATTAAGCTCAAGTTCTGAACAGGAAAACATTTTCTGTCAGGATATCATTTGTGTGCTTTACTGGCTGTTGTACGATATCAGGAACAGATTCAAAACTCGGTAGCCACACACACTGGGATTTTGTTACGTGAAAGAGACTAAATTGGCCGATTTGGTCTTCTCTTGTAAATGAAGTCATGGTGATATATGTTCAGTGTGCAGCTGCGCCAAAGGCTTGAATGGGTGCTGCAAAGGAGTGATTCCCAGCCCTGTCCTGGTAATCCTACAGCCAGCCGGGTTTTCAGGAGATCCGCAATGAATATGCATGAGATAGATTTGCATGTGCTGGGTCTCCAATTTTATGCAGATCTATCTCATGCATATTCATTGTGGATCTCCTGAAAACTTGACTGGCTGTGGGGTCAGCAGCCCAGGGCTGGGAACCGCCCTCTTATGGTAAAAAGAGGTTGCTGGAGTGTGCAAGGGTCAGTTACTCAGGACAGATTTGGAACTTATCGCCAAAGTAAGCTTCGTTCACGAGGGGGGGGTTGGAGATGGGGAGGAATTTCTTTCATTAAGAGTGGTACAAGGGGAATGCAGCATCTGATTGGTTGATGTAGGCTCTTTAATACGTTTGTAACCTTCATGTTACCTTGAAGCACGCTGGAAATGCTTTTTTTTTTTTTTTCTTTACAGGACTTTGAGGTTGTGTAGGATCTGGCTCTTTTTCTGATTAGCTGATGGAGGAGAGGGTAGGGGAGCAGGATGTGAAGTGGAGGAGGGGACAGGAGAGAGAGAAAAGGGGAGATTTGCTAATAATGATGCCATGACAGCTTGCTCTGATGGAGCTTTGCCCTGCAGTAATATCTGACAGATTTACACCCAGTACTGTAAAGAATTAGGACTCTGACACCTGCAGTGGGCATTGTTACCCCCACTCTCTATCTCAGTGCCCTAGAGGAACAGGACAGCCATTGACAGGATTCAGCATTTCTTCCCTGACACACCTTTGTACTGGGAGCTGCCGCACACAGCGATGTCCATCGGCTCTGACATGAAACAGAAGCAAATGTTATCAGCTACATTTTTTTTTTTTTTTTTGCAGTTGACATATGGTGAACAATAACTAACCAGCTCCATAAGATACCAATAAAAATTCAAATGGGAAAGGGGCTGCTTGGTGACAAGATCTCACTGCTGTTTTTCACTGAGTTTTGAGTCCATTTTTATGCAGATGATCAGTAGTGGACTGGTCTTATCCAGGCTTTGTAAATGGAGTCACCTGGAATTAATTCCTCCAGTCTTCGTGTTAATGGCGATGGAAAAGGTGCTTGTGATTATCATCCACAACAGGGGTGGAAGGCTGTGTTCTCCTGCATTCAAGGTCCAAACGACAATGGCAACGACAGTGTGCATTTGTTTAAAACGAAAATGCAAAACGTGATGAATAAGGCTAATTCATTTAATTCAGGGGGGCCCGAATGAAACGAACCTTATTCATTTGTTTTGTTTTAAACAAATGCATCGGGCCTAGGTCTAGGCCCAAAGCTGGGGCCTTGCCTAGGGTATAGGCTGAAGCCCAAAGCAGGGACTGCGGTCTAGGCCCAAGTGCAATGCCAAGGTCTCGGCGGAGGTATGGACTAATGCTGGGGCCACAGCCGAGATTCCCGGAAACAAAACAAAAAAACAAAATTTACCTGATCCATCGAATATCCATAGAAGGCTGGGTCCTGACACCAGGGCCTCAGCCCAGGTCAGGGCCCCGACCCAGGCCCGATGCCATGACCAGGAGGCCAGGTCCTGATGCCGGGGGCTTCAGCAAAGGCCGGGGCCCGGACACAGGCCTGATGCTGCGACCTGACTCAGAAGCCTGGTCCCCATGCCAGGGCTTAGGCCCAGACGTAGGCCCGATGCTGGGGGCCTAGGCCAGGAGGCAGGGTCCCGATGCCTGGGCCTCGGCCTAGGCTGGGGCTTTAGCCAGGCCCAATGCCACAACTGGACCTGGAGACCAGGTCCCAATGCTGGGGCCTAGGCCTGGACCTAGGCCCAATACTGGGTCCTTGGCCAGGAGGCCTCAACCCAGGGTCAGGCCCAGGCCTCAATGTCCAGGCCTGGTAGCTCCACAATCCATCGTCTTCTGTCTTCAGCTCTTCAATGCCAAATGACGGCATCCGCTGGGGTTGTGCTGGAGTTAATCAACTCCGATGAATTCACCCCAGTGGACGGCACCATTTTGATATACGGCATTGTACAGCATTGCCATACATCAAAATGTCGCTGTCCGCTGGGTTGAATACACCAGAGTTGCTTAACTCCAGTGTGATCCAAGCGGATATCTTCATTTGGCATTTAAAGAGCTGAAGACAAAAGACGATGGACCGTCGATTTCCCAGGCCTGGACACCAAGGCCTGGGCCTGACTCTGGGCTGAAGCCTAGGCGTCAGGACCCAGCCTCTTGGCTGAGGCTCCGGCAATGGAACCCGGCCTCCAGGTCGGGTCGCAGCGTCTGGCCTGGGCTCGGACCCAGCCTAGGCTAAGGCCCAGGCGTTTGGACCTGGCTGTTCAAGAAATTTATGAGCCTTGGGAACTGTGTAAAAGACAAACTGTTTGGATTCAGCCTTTGTACACAGAAACAGCTCTTGAGATGGTGCACCTCCCGGCCCATTAGAGCTTAGTCCTAGTCTCAAGCCCTGCTCTGAAATAACCAGCCACAACCTTCTCCTTAGATTCACACAGTGCCCTCCAGCATAGTCTCTATATCCAAATTCCAAATCCCAAACTCTTAAGTAAGAACTTAACTTAAGAACTCTCAGGCACTTCTGTTCCACCTCAGGGTAATTGAAAACCTCAGGCACTCCTCTGCTCACACTTGTAATCCACATTGGTCTCTCCTTTCAGTCCAACCCACATTGCAGGTCCATGGTAGTGCTTCTGGAAGAAGCACAACTGTTCTCCTCTACTCCCTTTGGCCTTCCACCCACATTGTATACGTTTGGTAGCACTTCTGGATGAAGCACTGCTATTTCTCCTCTCACCCATAGTGGCATGGGCCATCCAGAGCCTCCTGATGTCCTGACTCCTTCCTCAGTTAACCATTCCTGAGCCCAAGCACATCTCCTCAATTTATACAAAAAATCATTAAATACAAATGCAACGGATTCATCCATTGGCTAGTAGTCACACTTGCCACTCAACATATACTGCACACACCTCCAAGGTAGGCCTTGAATCAATCTCTAGAATATTCCCTATTTTAAGAAAAAGGATACATTTTAAATTTTGTGGAAAAAAAACCACATAATACATACCCTTTATAGAAAGGGATACCCACTACTTCCTCTTACTAACTTCCCCCTGAAATAAACTTTAGATAACTCCCTGTTAACCAGAACATTTTCATTTTAAGGTATATTCTGAACTTTTGAACTCCATTAACCATGGACAGTAAGTACATAGCCCCACAAATCTGACCTACAGCACCATCTAGTGATCCCATAGGGTTATACAAATGTATCTCATACATATTTATTATGGATGTCCTGGTTAAATGTGCTTCCAGAACAGGATTGGGAAACATTGTCCTGGAACATAATTGGTAATGAGGCAGCTCCTGGTGTTCGGATTCTGTAGGAAGTCTCCGAGCTGCTCTGCCTTGCATTTTCAGTCCCCTGTGGTCTTTGGGAGACTCTGGCCTGCTTTGGTACCACACATCAATTATCCTCAAAATCACCAGAAAACATTTCTGACTATCTGTATGTGTCAGGACTTTGCCAATGACCAATATTACTCTCCAGTGATTTTCCCAGCAATAGTCAGTGGGAAGAGTTTTGATATTCAGGATTCCTTCCCTTGCCATAACCCCACCTCACGCATCTTCATTATGGATATCCTGAAAACCCAACTGGATAGGTGTGTCTCCAGGAGAGGACTGGGAAACACAGCATTAATCCTAGAAAGGTACATAACCATTCCCTATTAACTTGTTCCACCCCACTCATGATTTATGGTAATAAACTTCTATTATGTCCAAGCAGAAGAGACCTAACCTGTTATCCTCTTTTCACAGAGGAGCTGCTCCATCCAATTTATTATTTTTGTTGCCATCCTTTGAATCTTTTAGAGTTCTGCTATATCTTTTTTGTGATGGGGGACCGGCGTGGCACACAATATTCAAGGTGTGGTTACCGTACCGAGACATTATGATGTTTGTAGTTTTATTGTCTATTTCTTCCTGAATAATTCCTAATATTGTATTTGCGTTTTTGGCTGCACCACTGCAGTATCAAACAAGAAACAGAGAAGGGGAAAAGAGAGTAGCATAATAACTGGCAAGGTGTATGCAGAGAATAAAACTCATAGGTACTTCCAAGTAGTGCAGTACAGAAAGATCTCAAATGCTAAATATCATGAACCTTGCCCTACATGTGACTATTTAGCATATCATACTGGCAGTGCAGGAATGATGGCTGGACCAATGGGGTGCCTCAGAGGGAATCATCCCAGTCGCCCATCCCATTGGCCGTTCCAGCTGTTCCACAGGGTTTGGAGCATTCTGCTACTGATTCACAGCTCCACATGGCTCTCGGGAAGTTTGAGGTGCACACTGCGCAGTACCCATGATCCCATACTCTTCTTGTGATAATCGCCAGGAAGAGTGGGAATACAGGCACTGTGTGGAGCCAGGCGTCTGCAGGAGCATCAGTGATAGTGAGCAGTGGGGGGACCGTAGGGAAGAGGGGAATGATAATGAGTAATGGGGGGGGGGGAGTTAGGAAAGAGAGTGAGAGAATGAGCAGCAGGGACGGGAACTGGGACTGAGTGGGTGAGAGAATGAGCAATGGGGGCCGAGGAAAGGGGTGAGAGTGAGCAATGGGGGCCGAGGAAAGGGGTGAGAGTGAGCAATGGGGGCCGAGGAAAGCGATGAGAGAATGAGCAATGGGGGGGGGGGGGGGCTGAGGAAAGGGGGTGAGAATGAGCAATGGGGGGCTGAGGAAAGGGGGTGAGAGTGAACAATGGGGGCCGAGGAAAGGGGGTGAGAGAATTAGCAATGGGGGCCAAGGAAAGGGAGTGAGAGAATGAGCAATGGGGGGTTGGGGAAGGGGAAGAGAGTTAGCAGTTAGCAGTGAGAGTTTGAGGGTGAAAGAGCAATATGAACAAGAGAGAGAGAGAGAGATAGAACAGCAGACCTGATATGGGAGCCATTTTTTGTTCCAGATTGGAAGAAAATTGGGAAGTTGAGTAGGCCTTGTGCCTGCTCGGCAGAAGTAATGTGGTGTCAGGCATACACTGAAGCAGGCCGACAGAAAGTAATAGGATAGGTGGAGGGGGTCCAGTGGTTGACCAGGGCGACGGACCGTTAACTAGTAAGGGGGGCTCAGCCAGGCTGTTTCCAGCCTTAGCAGAGGTTAGATAGTTTCAAATTTGAAAGTCCAGAGCCCACTGGCTCTTAGGGTGCTAGGGTTCTAGGGAGTACGAGGAATTACGGGTGTTCTTGGCAGCATCGGCACTGAATTTTCATTCGCACCTCATTGCTGCCGTGGCCGCTTCCCCATTTTATGGTCAGGCGCCATGTGATTTTTTCTTGCTTGGGCTCGGTGTCTCATGTCCTCTCATGGATTCAGAGGAGGCCGCGGTTGCTCTCGAGGAATCTGGAGTAGTGCCGGAGGGCGGTCCTGCTGCTGATAGTTCATCTGCCAGCATGTCAGGTGATATCGCGTCTTCTGCACATTTACCCACGGTGAGTCTGGTCCCGAGCGTTCATTCCCATGCAACAGGTGTAGGGGCGGAGTCCCAATTAGTTGTTCCTCCGGTGGTCAAGGTTTTGGCTGGACGGGGAGCATTGGGAAGTCAGGCCTCTAGAAGCCATTCGTGCGGCCACGCTGGAATGGGAGGTACTAGAGTTGGAGGAGGAGGAGTTTCAGGCTCCGGGTCCTCCGGAGTTTGGACCATTACAGGGCCTGATAGATTGGGCCCTGCTTCTGTGTCTCTGTCCTCCGCTGCATGTTCACAGCCCGCACTGACCTCTGTCCATGGTGCTGCAGGCACTCAACCCTTTTCTCACTCAGTGGATCATAGTGCGGAAGGGGGTTTTGACCAAACTGCGGGGCCTCCTGGGTGGTGGCCTGACTGAGCGAGTCTGCAGTGTTCTGGTGCTGGGTATGGAGATGATGGGGCAATTAACTTAGTGGATCCTGCTGTTACTGACTAGAATGTAGGTTGGGGAAGGCAGCTAAATAATTGGAGGGGAAATGGATACCTCTAGTTCGCAGTGGCCCCCTGCAGGTATCAGTTCTTTACCACAGCATTTGGGGTCTTGTCCCCAAGGCAGATTCCCGGGACAGGTTGGGAGCAACTTGAGTGGCCCTCCTTTCCCTTGGCCTAAAGATTCAGAAGCAGGTTTCTTCCCAGCTTGAAGTTTTAGTCTTGGTGGGTGGTGTAGTGTTACAGGATAGTATCCTAATTGGAATAATTATATTGAAAGTGCAAGGATGGTCGAAGGGGTTTCTGGTTTGGCAGGATTGGTTGGGCCTTCTTCTGCGGCTCCCTTTGTTCCCCCACAGGCTGTCCTGCTGAGTGGATCATCTGATCAACCTGGAATCTCTCAGCAAGAAGGATGGCAAAGTGATCCAACTGTAGTGGTGAGTCACAACATTGATCCTCGTTTCCCGATTGCAAATCAGCCAACCTGTGTCCATTTCTCAGCGGGGTGAGTCTCTTAATAATGAGGTTCAAAGAACTGGAACAAGTGTAGTCAGGGGGATTCTTCAGCAGGTTTAGGTAGCCAGGCGGTAGAACCTTCCACTGTTCGTGAGCCTCTGGCTTCGACTACCAAGATTGGAGATTCTTCGGAAGTTAAGAGGAAGGAAAAATCCAAGCATAAGAAGAAGCGTGATAGATCGAGCTCCTCTGACTCTTCTTCATCTTCCTTGTCGTCCTTATCTAGTTCTTTGAGTGATGCATCTTCTGCTAGCAAGGGTACTAAGGCACGTAGTGGGGACAGAGGTGCACCGGCATTGGTGACATATTCTGAGCTTTGGGAAGATATGCCATGATCCCTCAGAAAGAAAATTAGACACAGGAAGTATATTGACATATTTCATCTGCTGGAGGGTCACAGAGGGAAAAGAAAGGAGAGGAAGAAGAAAGGCAGCTCTGATCGATTCCCTGGGACTCAAAGAAAATTGTCACGGAACATTCACAACTGGATTCACTCCTTCCTTCATTTGGCCAGTGTTATCGGTCATCGAGATCCGACTCAATACGGAGCTCTATTAGCATATGCAGATGCTATTTTGGCTGCCAGCAAGGAGTACGAAGGTTGGTCGTGGCTTAACAATGACAAATGTTTTCGGGATCGAATGGAAGAGAACAAATTCATGTCTTGGGGTACTCAAGATGTGGGCTTATGGCTGACGCAAATGAATAGCAAGGCGCCTGCTTCTTCAGCTGGATCAGCTGGCGGTGGTAATTTGATTGCTCAGTCCTTTTGCCCAAGTCCTGCGTCAAAAAATGCGGGTAGAGCTGGTCAAGCCATCAGCGACATTTGCTGGCGATTCAATCATTCTTCATGCTTATTCCCAGACTGCATATTCAAGCATACCTGTGCCAATTATGGAGCTAGTCACCCCACATCTAAATGTGAAACAGTCAGGCATGGGAATGGCCAGTATCCCCACTCCCAAAAGCTCCTCTAAGTGATGTATTTGTGCATGCACCCTATTCGGTTAGCTGCCCTTTTGCCCTGGCTTCGAGCTTACTCAAGAATTGAGTCAGCAATTATTTTGTATCAGGGTTTTGAGTCAGGTTTTCGTATTACCTGCTATGAGGCGTCCGTAATTGGGGGTGGTGATAATTGTCCTTCAGTTAAGAAAATGATTCATGTAGTGAGTCAAGCTACAAGCTGAAATTGATTTAGGTAGAATCGCTGGGCCTTTTATTGACCCTCCCTTAAAAAATTTGATCCTCTTGCCTCTGTCAGTTATTCCCAAAAAGGAACCTGGAAAGTACAGATTGATCCACAATTTGTCTTTCCTGGAGGGTCACTCAATTAATGATTTCATCCCCCGGGAGCTATGCGCTGTTCGCTACACTTTGATTCTGCAGTGCAATTGATCAGGTGCCTTGGTCAGAGGGCCCTTTTGGCTAAGGTGGACATTGAGTCAGTCTTCAGATTGTTACCAATACATCCAGATAGTTTTCATTTTACTAGGTTTCCATTTTAATGGGTCATATTACTTTGACAAATGCATGCCAATGGGATGCTCAACAGCTTGCGCATATTTTGAAACTTTCAGTACATTTATTCATTGGGTAGTGGAACAAGTTTCTGTGTCAAGTAATATCATTCATTATCTGGACAATTTTCTGTTTGCAGATAAAGCAGACTCCAAAGAGTGTCTTAATCTGTTACAAAGTTTTCAGGAGGTTGCCAGAAAGTTTGGTATCCCTTTGGTACATGAAAAAACCAAAGGCACCATTTTTTTATATCGAATTGGACTCGATTGATATGAGGGCTTTAGTAAAAGAAGCTTTGAATAAGCCAAAGTTAATTCTGCAGCAATTGCAATCATTGGTAGGCAGTATAAATTTTGCTTGCAGAATAATTCCGATGGGTAGGGTATTCCTGCGTAGATTATAATTTGCAATGTCTGGGGTTGCTAAGAGCCATCATCACATCCGTATTACTTCAAGAATGCAAGAGAATCTGGTAATTTGGGATCAGTTCTTGTCTGAGTTCAATGGTTGTTCTATTGGCAATCTGACTCAATTTCTAATCATGACTTGGAGCTTTACACTGATGCCGCAGGGTCACGGGGTTTTGGTGTCTTTTTTCAAGGATCATGGCCCGAGGACTGGTCGCTATCTGGTACCACCAAAAACATTAATTTTCTGGAACTTTTCCCAATTGTGGTTTCTGTGTATCTATGGGGCTTTTGTCTGAGAGATAAAAGAGTCGTTTTTTGGTATGACAATCTGGGTGTTGTCGAAGTTATTATTAAAAGATCGGCAAAATGCATGATGATCTCTGATTTGTTGTATGAGCTTATTCTCCACTGTATGCATTTGAATATGACCATATGGGTTCGTCATGTCCCAGGTGTCGCTAATGGTGTCGCTGATTCCCTTTTTTCATTCCAAGTGGGAGCTGTTTCGGAAGCTTGCTCCAGAGGCAGATCCAATCGGAGCTTCGGTACCTCCTTTCCTATGGAAATTTGGTTCCCGGAAGCCTGGAAGCTGCTGTGAGCATCATTAGCCCCGTCCACTTAGAATGGTTATGTAAATGGCGCCATTAAGATGGTTTCTTTCCTTTCATCTTTGGGATGGGCTTGGGGGCCAGTTTTGGATGTTCTTTTACTACAATTTATGGAAAAGGCCAGAGCTGAAGGCTGTTCCAAGGCCTCCATTAGCAAACAGTTATCAGGTTTTTCCTTTTTTATGAGGGCTCATAGGTGGGGTTTCCCAATTGGTCATTTTGTGATTCGGTGGTTGTTGGTTGGGTAGTCCAGAGATTCAACTCAGGTTGCAGATGGGCACCTGCCCATCACCCATGACATCCCACTGAAGCTATGGGATATATTGCCCAGCATTTGCACATCCCATTATGAATGTGGCCTTTTCAGGGTAGCTTTTGTGCTAGCATTTTTTTGAGCTTTCAGGGTCAGCGAGCCAGTAGCCAAGGCATCTAAATGAGCCGAATCCACTGGTTTGTTAATGCAGCACATGACCTTATCAAATACTTTGTTGTTGTTGTTTATTCCAAAATCTAAAACTGATCAAGCGGGAAAAGGGCTCTCAGTCATCTTACAGGCTGTTCCTGGTTTACGCAATTGCCCAGTAGCTAATACTTTAGCCTACTCCCAGTTACGTGCGCCGGGGACAGCTCAGTTCTTGGTTCACGCAGACCTCCGGCCTCTGACTAAATACCAATTTGAAATGGTATTGTGGTCCAGTTTATTAGCTTTGGGATTAGATGTGGGGAAATTCATGACCATTCTTTTAGGATTGGAGCAGCAACTTCAGCTGTCTCCGCAGGTTTATCAGGAGGGACGATTCAGAGGATTGGAAGATGGAGGTCTGATGCATTCGAAGGCTATGTCCGTCCAGAGCCTTTGTAATTTCAGTGCTGTACCTAATTGTTTTTTCCTTCTAGGTTCTGTATGCTCGCGATGCCGCGTATGGATTTTGGCTTCGCATTTGGGCTTACCGACACGCATGGATCTTATGGGTCTCAACTGGGCTTATCATGATGAGGTGTACTAGTTAATTGGCTGGGGAATGCTGTGGGACGAGTTGATACCATGTTTGCAGCGGGGTTTAAATCGTTTTGGGCAACCAAATGCATTGATTATTCATTTGGGGGGTAATGATTGGGGGAAAATGTCAGGGCGCAAATGTATTAGCATGGTTCATAAGGATTTAATGTTTATTTCTATATTATTTCCAGCTGCCGTTATTTGCTGGTCTGATATCATTGCAAGACCTGCTCAAATGGACAATTTAATTTGGCGCAGAAACCACGCTAAAGCCAACCAGCAGATTGGGTCTTGGTTAAGCCTGTTGGGAGGTAGGCACATCCGTCATGAATGGTTGTGGGATTTAGAGCGGGGTTTCTTTAGAGACGATGGTGTTCACTTATCTTTTATCAGTTTAGACTTATTCCTTAAATCATTTCAGGAGGCCTTGGAGAAACTTTTTCATTAGTGATCTTGGCTGCATCTTTGGGGTCACAGATTTGGTTATATCTGTGACTGTAGCAGGTTGACCGAGCCTTTTGGGGGTTCAGCGTCAATATTTCTGCTGAATTGACTTCGGTCATGTTTCAATTTATAAGGACAACTGGGTGCGGTTGTCAACTTTGGATTCCTTGCTGGGAGCTGATGGGGGTCTTCCTGACTTGGCTCCTTGCTGGGAGGTGGCGGGGGCCGTGATTTTGAGTTTAAGTCAGACAGGAACTTGCTGGTCGGGTGGCTAGCAGTGAGCATGTTGCTGGGAGATGGCAGATGGTCATTTGGGGTTCCTAAAAATTTCTAAGTTTGTGGGCTCAGGCACCTAATTGTTATAATAAAGCTGTGGCCTTTTTGATTCCAATTTTGTGTCTGTGTGTTTCTTGGGGAAGGGATGAGGCTTTGTAAAAGGGCGGTTGCGGAAGAAATGTGTGTCCTGACTGCCCACATTACAGGATCAGGCAGACTCATCCATCACATTAAACAGAAGTGAAACTCAACCTGATCCTTTTGTACCTTATTTATTTTATATTATGTTTAACATTGTTTACAAGTAACTTCAACATCTAATTTTCTTATTACTTGAAGTAGTTATAGGTAGCAGTTATTACCTTTCATCTTTATATTAGTGTAACCCTTACTTGGAGGGGGGTTAGGTCCGAAGGGCACACAAACTTATTTATTCTTTGGGGCTGCTCCGGTGAGCACTTCCCCCATAACTTCACTCTCTGTCCCAAGGGTGGAAATCTTTTGTGGGAGGAAGCTCTCACTTATGGACCAGGCAGTGGTGGGTGTCTCTCTCTGTGTAGTGTTAGCTGCTGCACCCCAGGGTGTGAGATGCTGGGACAAACCAGGCAGGACAAGGCACTGGGTGTTAAATTAAATGTTTACTGATTCTTTTACAATTAAATTAAAGTCCATTCCAATAAAGGTGAATTTATAGCTGACTGATGTACAAAGTGTTTTTTTCTCTTCTGGGTAGGTGTCCTTTATCTCAGGTGTCTGGGGAAAGCTTCCCATGGTGATTTTAAAGTGCACAAAGCTTTCCCAGCGGGCCCTCTACAAATACAGAAAAATCCTACCTGAATCCAGTTCATTCACATTACCCAGCCGGTCCTGGTCCCATGGGATAGAGATCCGATTAGGAATTCCATGATCTTGGTCCTTTCTCCTCGATGTTGATACTGGTGACTTCTCTTGCAGGAAAAGTCTTTTGAATGTGGAAACCAGGCTAACCCAGCCCTGAAACCCCGTGGAAAAGAGTGAGTCAAAAAAACCCTCCCCACAAACAATATGCAAATATTGGCTCTCCCAAAATCTCTCGTTGACTGCTGCTTCACTATCACTGGTGCTTGCCCCATCTAGGAGAAGATTAAGGCTCACAGGTCTTCAGCCCTTGTCCTTTGTGTTCAAGGGGAGTCTTCTGCAAAGGTTACAAGGTTTAAGCAGGAGTCCTTTCTGGAAAAAAGTCTGGATACATCTTGGCCATCAAAACTCTCACACAGAAGGATCAGTCACTGGTGCTTGCCTTACCTAGGGTGTAGAATGGGCTCACAGATCTTCAAGCCTCTGGATTGAGAGCCCATTTGCCCCAAAAGGAATCGTGCCAAAATCTCTCTCACTGAAACTAAATACAGGTCAGCCCTCTGGCAGGGTGTGCCCAGAGAGGAATCTCTTAAAAAATGAAATTAATGGTAAGGCTGGGAGGTCTCATCAGGGAATGGAAAAACTGCATCCTCGCTGCTCTGATGCTAACTCAAAATGACGCCACAGATTAATAAAATGGCTGCACTAAATAGGAGCAGGCAACCAACCACAGCCCTCCAGGTTGGGAGGGGCTGAAAGGGATGGAAGGCTCATAGTTGTAAGGGTTCTAGTCAGAATATATTATTGTTTGAGTCATGGGGACTAAGGGCCCAATATTTAGCACCATTTGTCAGTCCAAATTCATACTTAGCTGGCCAAATGGTGGCATTTCAATATCCGGCCATATTCAGCAGCTGGTATTTATCTGGCTAACTTTTTATCCGGCTAAAACGTTAACTGGATAGGTCAGGAGTGGGGCAGGGCTGTTCCAGGGCAAAGTCAACTATCCAAATGCCCTCCTCGTGCTTGTCCAAGCAGGCTGACTTATACATCTTTGCAGCATGTCTTTTTGCCCCATCAGCATAAAAGGCTGTTTCTTATAACATAAGAGATACCTTGTGCGGCACACTAACTCATAATCCTAGTATCAAATTTGCACCTTCTGGGTTCCAAAGTGAAACAGTTATCAAGGCGGTGGTGGTTTGCATTACACACATCTTTTAACAGCCTTTCCTCCTGAAAACCTTCCAAAATGCTCGTTAAAAGCACAGATCTCAGATTTCATACCCAGAGGCAGGCAGTTTCAGGGACTAGGGGCCGTCATAAGCTTCTACTTGTTCAGTCTTCCGAAGCCTGGCGCAGTCCATCACCCGCTCCTCAGAGGCCGGGGTCTAGAGGCAGCGAGGAACGGGGAAGAAAGACGCCCTCCTCTTCAGATGCACCATCCAACATCCCTGCCACTTTAATTAGTTTTCTAATGAAACAAAAACATGTCTGAGGAGCCAAACCTAGATATCAGAGGAGTGGAAAGGAGCTGAGTACACTTACAATAGTACAGAGTGAGGTACCATAACAACAAAGGGCCAGTTGTTGGAGAGATTTCTAAGTACAGGGAGTGACTCCATATTATATTCAATGGCCCTTAGCTCATTTCTACCACACCCCATGTAAATGAGAATGCTCCAGTTAATAATGCATGTCCTCCAATTAACAGCAAGGTGAAAGGCCCCCACCACAGCTGAGGCACATTACCTTGTGTGAAAGACAAACTCTGAAATGCTGCTGCTCCCAGTTCCTCTTATAATCATGGCCATAGGGCACATAAGTGATGTGTTCTTATCCTCACACTGCATCAGTGTAAAGGGGGTGTGAAGCAACTGACGTTATGGGTCGGCTCCACAGATGCATTATCAGTGATGTGTGCACTCCTCTCCTAAACCACGGTTGGATCCACAGATGCGTTATCAGTGATGTGTGCACTCCTCTCCTAAACCACGGTCGGCTCCACAGATGCGTTATCAGTGATGTGTGCACTCCTCTCCTAAACCAGTGCCCACTTGTTCCATTGCCAGTGTAGCCCTACTGTAATCCTGTTTTATTGCCGGCGGGTTCTCATTTCAGTGTGCTCCCAGATATACAGATCAGAAGTGAAAGATGGGTTTAACTTTGAGAGATGACATCGTCCACGTGTGACTGACCAGTGGAATTATGAGGTGATGGACCCCTGGGGGAATTCTGTGCAAAAAAATTTAAAATTCTGCCCATAAAAAATATAAATTCTGTGCACAAAAAACTTAAAATTCTGCAAAATTCTGCAAACTTTATATTGGTCAAAATAACACAATTTACATGATGGTCCTTAAGTAATTACATTTTAAATTAATACAGAAAAATGTTATTACTTAAAGATGCAGACTTTCCCTAGGAATTTACTGTAAGTGTCCCTTCCACTCGCTCTCCCTACTCCCCTGGCCACTTTGCCCTTTCAGGCCCCAACTCCTCCACCTGCCAGTATCTCTCCCCTCCACCTCTAGGCTCAACCCCTTCCACTCTATTGCCAGTCCCACAGTTTAACCCCATTCTCAGTACTGCCCTCACCCAGGCTCCCTCTGTCCCTCCCTCTCACACACATGCTCCCTCTCTCTAGTACACATATATACACACCCTCATACAGGCTCCCTCACTCTCTCGCACACACACATCCCCTCATACAGGCTCCCTCTCTCTTGCATGCACACACTCACAAGCTCCCTTTCTCTCTCGCACATGCACCCTCACATAGGCTATGTCTCGCTCTCTCACAAATTCCTTCACATAGGTTCTCTCTCACACATACACAATCCCTTCACACAGGCCAGCACCCTCACATACACAGGATCCCTTTTTCCTACACACCAGTGTTATAATTAGTGAGGTTTGGGTGGACCCTTGGACACTGTGGCTGCTGACCACACCCACGGGGGATAAGTCCCGTGAGGGGCCACAGGTCAGGCTTAGCTTAGGACACACACAGAGATTGATCTTTTATTAGACAAGGTGATGAAGCCACCAGAGGTGGCAGTAGTGAGCAGTAGAAGTAGCCCAGCTGGGCTAGTATCCCTCAGGCGCTGGAACAGCGACCCCTCCGGAAGCAGTGCTGTAGTGGAAAGAACTGAGAATAATGAGTACAGTGGAATATGTACAAGCCCCAGTATGGAGAACCCCAGGATAGGGAGAGCAGGCCCTCAAGGAGCGAGTACCTGATCCCTCAGAGCTGAGAGGCTTGAAGGGATGTACTCACACAGCGGTTCCACCTAGGAGATGGCACTAGGGCTGGCCCTCGAGGAGCGAGTACCTGGTTCCAGGGAACAGCTCTGAGGTGAAGATGGTAGTACTCACTGGTGTTGAAGATAGAGAATCCTTCCAGGCAGAAGAGAAGGTAAGAGCAGGCAGTGAGTCAGGGAACATGGGCCCTCAAGGAGCGAGTACCAGTTTCCTGGTAGCGACCTGAAAAGCAAGTGAGGCCCCTAAGGAGCGAGTACCACAAAAGCGTTAAGACTCCAATGGAATTGGAGGCAGAGTAGCTGGGTACGGAGAGCAAATCCCATCCGTAAGAATCCCCTTGCTAACTCAAAGACTAGCAAACATTGTAGGCTTTAAATATCCGGGTAGCGTGACGTCATCACATGGGGACGCCCCTGAGGTTCGCGCCAAGTAGGAAATAAGAGTGAGGGCAGCGCGGCACGCGTGCCCTAAGGTACAAGTGGAGCATGGCGGGAGGCAGCGCCCAAGCCGGTCCGGGAATGCCGGAGAAGACGGCAATCAGACACCGCGGCAGCCAGGCGTCCATCTGCAGCAAGAGGAGGAGCAAAGAAAGCGAGGTACGAGGAGTGAAGCCGTCGGGAAGGGACGGTTGCAACAACCAGCTCCCAATCTCTCACACACATACACAATCCTTCACAATCTCCTCATATAGGCTCCCTCTCTCTGGCACCCACACTCAAACACTCCCCTGCTCTCTTTTACACTCTCCCCTGCTTACCCTCCCTGGTGTCTCTCACACTCCCCTGCTCTATCTCACACACCCTCCTGCTCACTCCCCTGCTCTCTCTCTCTCACCCCCTCCTCCCTCCTAATATCTCATCCTCCCCTCCCCCTCCTCTCTCTCTCATACCCCCTCCCCTCCCCTTCTCACACTCCCACCCCCTCCACTCCCTTACACCCCCTCCCCTTTCTCACAACCCCCTCCTTCCCTCCCCTCTCTTACACCTTCCCCCTCCCCTCTCCTCCCTCCTCTTACACCCCTCCCCCTCCTCACACACACACACACACACACACACACACATCTCTCTACATACATTCATGCTCACCAGGGTCTTCATCTTTGCCGTTGGAGTGTGTCCTGAGGCACGCAGGGGCCTTCATGTTCGCCGTGAATGGTGCGCCTGGGGCTTTCATCTTCATCACGACCGGCGCACTGGGGGCGTTCATCTTCGCCGCGAACGGTGCACTCTGTTGGCAGCATGCCGAGGTCTCCTCTGCCATTTTCTGTGCAGAATTGCCAAATTCTGCACAGATTTCTGCGCAAATTTTGCGCTCCTCAGTAGCGCAGAATTCCCCCAGGACTAGACTTATGCAATGCAGCAGGCCCTCTGATTACTGCAGAAGATTGGGGAGAGGTTAAATCCCCACCCCACCCTCAGGACCAATGCAAGGGTATTAGGTGCCCTAGGCAAACCTTCTGCCTTGCACCCGCCCCCCCCCCCCACCCCCCGTTCTGCCGCCCCCTGGTCTCGGCCCCCACTCCTCCCTCATTTGTGCTCGCCGAATGTGTGTTTCTCTGGGCCACGAGCAGGTTGGGCGCCACTTGGGGCCCGCTGAATCTCTACTCCTCTTTGCCGTGAGCGGGATAGGCTCCACTCGCGGCCCCACATGGCTGCTCTTTGGTGCCCCCTAATGGTTGGCGCTCTAGGTGACCACCTAGTTCAGCCCTGCCCAGCCTTCATCATTCTCACACAGAAGGTAAATCGAGTCTGGCTGTAACCAAAAAGAGGGCCCGATGTACTAAGCTTTTCTTCCCGGTATGCAAGGCCCCTTTGCCTTGCTAAAGCCTAAGTCACTCTCTGTCATAGAGCATGGCACAGTTCTGAGTACCCAGAGATACTACTTCTATTAAGTGAGCTAGGCAGTTGCCTAGAGTGCCATACCTTGGGAGGTGGCAAGATCAGGCCAGTGCCAGGCCCCAGGCCCCAGGCCACCGACAGAGCCCATCCCACTAGCAGCTGAAGAGCTCAGAAGCTCATAACTGACGCCAGGAGGTGAGTCTGGAGGGCGGGGGAGGGGGATGTAAGACTGAATATTGCCTAAGAAGGCACCCTAAACTCTTGCACCAGCCCTGAGTGTATTAGGGATGTGCTTTTGTTTTTAATGACTTCCGCCATATCCTATCTAAACTGAAGCAGTAAAAAAATGTCAGGTTTTTTTTTTACATTTTGTGTAGCACACTATTTTGATTTAATGCGCATCATTTTCAATTTAGTACCCACTATTTGAGTTAGTGTGCACTATCGCAACTCAAACAGTAAGCACTAAATTGAAAATAGTGCGCACTAAATGAAAAATTTTTTAGAAACGAAAGAAAAAGTTAACGAATCAAAAAAAAAAAAGGGAAAAAAATCAAAACAAAGTGAAATTAAATTAAAGTTTTTTTTCCAATGCGCACCTCTAGTGTGAACCCTACTGGGTGTGCCATAGGTGATTTCTCCCAGCAGAGGGTATGCAGCGACATCTGTGGAAAAATGAGTAGATCTCTCCCAGAAGAGGAGCAGAGTTTTTCTGCCCAGTTGATTGAGGGGAAAGAAAGAGCAGAGTGGATCTTTCCTGGCTTAAAGGCAGAGCCGTAGCCAGGCAATGTGGCACCTATGGCCAGGTGAAAAACTGCGCCCTCACCCATTACACAACACATGACACCAGGAGTTGGGAGACTGTTCAGTGCTTGTACAGCAATGCCCACGGCCGGTGCAAGGGTATTAGGCAACCTAGGAAAACCTTACAGCCTTGCACCCCCCACCCCATCACACCCTCCTCACACACAATTAAAAATGCATTTAGACAGATTTTACATGAAAAATGGCATTCAAAGCATAGTCCTCCGAGGTAAAAATATCACTTACTCTATGTATATTATATTTATATACACTGCTGTGGTGCCAACCAGAAAATCCTGCAAAAAAGCAAGAGACACTTGAAACTCATATGGTATTAGGCCTACTGTAATGTATCTTGGGCATGGGCGTGCCCTCAGAGAGCCACAAGAAAACAGAATTACAATGCAATAAACTTTCTACATCAAAACAGCACTAACTGCATGCACTCTGCCTCAGTTGTATGCAAATCTATGTCATGCATATTCATTAGGATATCCTAAAACCTCGACAGGTTTGTGGCCCTCGAGGACTGGAATTGCCCACCCCTGATCTAGGGGAACTGTGAACAGAGAACGCCATCAAGTTTTGAATATTTTCAGCTGAGAATACCACAAGCAACTATACTGCTCTGTTCTTATAAGCGTCTTAGTACAACACTAACCAGTGAACAATGGTCTAATTCCACTGCTGCTTTATATATACTATATGTTCTCAGACTCTATTTTGTCATCACACAAGCTAAGTGAACTCTTTTTGGGTCATTTAATGTTTTAGGATTTTGTTTATATGACTTATCCCGCTCTGTGATCAGCCTAGGATTGGTGCACTCACATTGGATTTGGTTTTTTATCAGATGATTTTTTTTTAAATACTTATGATTGTTTTGTGTCTTTTTTTTGTTTTTGTTTTGTTTGTGTTTTGTCTTTGTGTTGTCAAATTTTCTGTGTTTAGTGTATTATATATTTGTGGAGAGACTTAGTAAACTACTGCTTACATTTTAATGATATTGAACCTAGACAATAACATCATTTTTTTTATATTATACTACATTTATATTTTTTGTAATAAAAACGGTTTTGAGTGGATAAGCACAATTTTTTATATAGTACTTGTGAGTCTATTTTGGTTGTTCCTTTAGATAGAACAGTAACAGTGGTCCTTTTTGTATACACTAATATTCATGTGGGACAGATGGGAGAATCCTTGAGTTTTCCAGGGGTGGCAGGAGAATACTCTACAGACAAAGAAAACCCACTGGTTAGGACTTCATTGTACAGGGTGTTGGAAAGTAGGAATCATTTTTCTCTTTAATTAGAGACATGTTCCAATGCAAGAACATAAGAAGTTGCCATACTGAGTCAGACTGATGGTCCATCAAGCTCAGCATCCTGTTTCGAACAGTGGCTAATCCAAATTGCAAGTACCCAAACATTAAATAGATCCCATGCCACTAATGCTGCTAATTAACAGTGGCTATTCCCTAAGTCATTTGACTAATAGCAATTTATGGACTTCTTCTTCAGGAACTTCACCAAATCTTTTTTAAACCCAGCTAAGCTAATTGTCTTAACCACATCCTCTGGCAATGAATTCCAGAGCATAATTGTGCGTTGAGTGGAAGAATTTTCTCTGATTTGTTTTAAATGTGCTACTTTCTATCTTCATGGAGTAGCCCCTATTATCTGAAAGAGTAAACACCTGATGTCATTTCGTTGCGCGTCCCGGCTGTGTTGGTGCCGCGACTGGGCCTGCTCAACTCGTGCTGCCTTCCACCACCTCCGGCTCCTTGTCCCTTGCAGTTGCAGCCAGTGCCTCTCGCCCATGGTGCATCTGGGCGTCCCCAGACCCATTGGGGCCTTCTGACTCTCAGCACTCCTCATGCCGGGGCTCAGTGTCCTTCTCGACGTCGGCCCTGCCCCTAGCCGCGCACGCGGACCTCTCGGCCCTTTAAAGGGTCCAGCGCGGGAATCTGGTCCTCGGCGCTCGATGATGACATCACTTAGACCTTGTATATAAGGCGAGGCCCAGTCCCCAGAGCCTCGCTTTGGCAATTGGGTCGACACCGGTGTAGCTAGTTTGCTGTTCCTTGTTCCTGTGTTCTCCTGCTTCCTTGATCCAGTCTTGTTCCAGTGTTCCTGTGCACCTGTCTCGTTCCAGTGCTCCTGTGTTCCTGTGTTCCCGTGGTCCTATATGTATTCCAGTGTTTCTCCTGATTCCTGTTCTACGTTCCTCCTCTTGTCGTACTTTCTTGGACTGATTCACGGTACTGACCTCTGCTTGCCTGACTACATTTGACCACTACCTGGACCTGACCACTGCTTGCTTTCTGACCACGTTTGACCACTGCCTGGAACCGACCACTGCCTGCCTTCTGACCATGCTTGACCGCCACCTGGAACTGACCTTTGCTCATCTTGACTACGTACGGACTGATCTTGGAACTGACCCTTGCTTTGGCTGACTACCCTCGGATGGATACCCTGGCTTTGACCCTTGTGCTACATTCGGATACTCTTTTCGCTCCTGTGACCACCAGACCAGCCTGCTCGGACACTGCCTGTGGCCTACATCCGACTAGACCAGTAAGCGCTGCCTATCTCGCCCGGAGGACCTTCACTTCCTGTCTCCTTCCCGAGGTCTCCGGTGATCCTGGTCCTGGTCTAGCCCATCCTCTCTTCACCAGCTGCGCACCTTTGCTTGTGGTATGCACACCTTTCCTCTATCTCTCTGGGAGACCCTCAAAGGCCCACCTAAGTCCAGGCAGTCTGGGTACCCAAGGGCTCAACCTGCGGAAACACCGGATTGCTATTGGCGAAGCTCCAGCTAGCATCTGTCTCCTTGTGTGCTCCACCTCCTGGTGGCAGGCACTCTCTGGGTCCGACCAGAGGGCCGTACCAATCCTGTACCAGGCCAAGGGTCCACCTCCAGCGCAACACATTTGCCCATTCTAGTCCTTTCATGATTTTGTAAACCTCCATCATATCCCACCTCAGCCGTCTCTTCTCCAAGCTGAACAGCCCTAATCTCAGCCTTTCCTCACAGGGGAGCCATTTCATCCCCTTTACCATTTTGGTCACCCTTCCCTGTACTTTCTCCAGTGTATCTATATCTTTTTTGAGATGTGGCAAACAGAATTGAACATAGTACTTAAGGTGCGGTCTTACTATGGAGCAATACAGAGGCATTATGACTTCTCCATTTTATTCAAAAGTCCCTTCTGAATAATTCTTAACATTCTGTTTGCTTTCTTGATTGCTGCAGTACACTGAGCCGAAGATTTCAATATATTGTCTACTATGACCCCTAAATCTTTTTCCTGGGTGGTAACTCCTAACATGAAACCTAACATTGTGGACTTCCAGTGACATCATGATACTGTGAAGTCGTTTACAAGAGGTGCTCCAGCCAGGCGGTAAAAAAAATCTTTTTTTTTTTTGCAAATATTCAGAATCGGAAAATTAACTATTCCTGTATGGTACATAATACATGATCTGTGGTCCATTTATGGCATACTAGACCGGTATGACCAAGAACAACCAAAGAAAAGGCAAAGACAATTGATCTGAAAATGGCAATCGAGATAGAGAAGATGATGGAAGATATGAAAGTTGAGCTCATAAATTTCATTTCTAAAAATGGATCAGCAGCGATACAATATAAGCTAAACAAACTTCAATCATCGATAGATGAAATAAAGGACACTCTTGAATTGTAGAAAAATAGTCAATGGTCTGGAACACCGCATTGTAATGCAGGAAATGGCTTTGAATTGACTAGAGACAGAGTTGATGGCGCTAAAAAAGGAGAATGTTGCCTTGCTGTCACATAGAGAACCAGGAAAACAGGGGCAGAAGAAATAACTTACGTGAGATCAGACTTCCTGAGTCAGTAAAGGAGCTGGAAGTTAATACAGTTAATACAGGTATGACTGCCAGTCTCTTGGCTTTTCTCTGATCCCTGATCCAATAGTAGTGAAAAGGGATCATAGGTCAGAACAATCCAAGTTCTTCCAGGCTACAACCAGTCACCAGGATTTTAAACTTTGCGGATAAACTAAAGCTTCTCACCTCATATAAAAAGAAAAATACTTCCAGCCCACTGAAATATAATGAATTGTTTATTTTATTATTTAATGATTACTCCGCAAAGGTATCTGAAAATAGAGGAGCCTTTTCATCTGTTTGCACTGAGCTGGATCGGTGGCTTTTAGTCCAGGCATACATTTGAAATTAGTTTACCTCTCAGTTTCACCTCTCCCCAAACTTAAGGCCCAATATTATCCAGCTAGCAATTCTTACCAATCCTTTCCAGCCACCAGCAAAATCTTCCTTTCCACTCAATACTCCCTCAGGACTGTATCTAAGTTTGGTTTTTAAACTACAGAAGGAGGGGGAAAGGGTTAAAACAACTATTTATTGCAACTAGCTGTGAACTGATTATAAATACTAGACTGCAGTGTTTATTCTGTTGTAAATATTTGCAACTATTTCTAAATAAAGGATACTATTTGGGAACATCAAACACATGTGCAGAGATTTATCTGAGACAAACCAGGACTTGAAGTATATTGATCTCGCCACAACAGCCTTAGAGATTATTCCCCCTCCTCCCTCATCGACAAGAACCCTAGGGCCCATCTCATGTTTAAAAGTGAGTCAGAACTACACATAGAAAGTGGGAAAAATTTGGTACATCTGTCCCAAAGAGCTCAGTTAGGCTGGAAGGGACTCATGGTCACCTCTTTTGCCTTCTGTTTTCAGGCCTTCTGGCTGTAACAAAAGGTGACATTTTATCTACCGTAGAATCTCTTGCAATGAACTCCAGCTCTGAAAGGCACGGACAGAGCCTTGAGCGTCTGGATTTATACAGACCCTGGCCATAGCACGCTGGAGATGCACATCCATCACTTAGGGAAGAAAAGTCACCAGCAAACCTTTTTTTATTTTGCATCATTGTCCTCCTTGATTCTTGCCTCCCTGTGAAAACGTGTCTTCATTTAGGGGTCAATAATCCAAAGTTTTCAATGTGAGTAAACGTGTATTTACTTGTGGATTGAATGAAATCCTTTCCCCTCCTTGGATGCGGCTAAAAATGTGTGCATTAGATGACAATGCGTATACTTTTAGCCATGCCAAAAGTGGGCAGTGCAGGGGAGGGGTGGTGAACTACAGAAAAGCATGCACTTCAGTGCAGATGCAAAGTACATGGGTACTTTTTTACCTGCAGGGATGAACATTGGGCCTGATTTTTAAAGGGAAACTCTGCGGGGAGTTTCCCTTTTAAAATTGACTTTAAGTCTGCAAGCTTCCTGCCCTCTTAATATCAAGTCAAATATCTTATTTAATGTTCTTCTCCAGCCCACACTGCAGTTTAGGTCACCTCAGGACTGTAACATTATCTATGTTCAAACTGAGACAATCAATACACAGTTTCCTCCTAGTCTTTAAGGAAATTAGTTTCTTTGTCCAGGAGGAATTGGGTTTTTTTGTTTTCATTTTTGATGCTGAAAGTCCAAAAATGAAGTCCCTTTTCTCCCTTACAGCTTAAGGTTTTCTGTGTATTTGCACAAAGTTTAATTTTTTTATCTGCACATATTTATCAGTTTTTTAATTTGGCAAGCCATGATGGGATTGAAGCCGTCTCTAGGGCCATCTCTGCACATTTCTGGTTTCCCACATAAGCTGTGTCAGACTGCACAGGACGTCGGGTATTCAGAGGTAATTAATTATGCACTGGTTTGCATATCTGAGATATACTGAAAGAAGAGTGTAGATTTCCAGATGAGGGCGATTTCTCTTGGATTAATACTGATACCTGGGGGGGGGGGGGGGGGGGAGAGAAGGGCAGGAAAAGTATTTGCTTTAAAAGAGAGGGGCCCAGCCAGATTCCTCAAGGGGCCACAAACATGCTTGTTTTTCTGTTTTACAGAGCTATGCAAATTAATGTGACTGTCAGCCCAAACATAGCAAATATGCCGAATGAACATTCAGCGTGCTAGCTCAAACACCCAGGCCTATTTGTGACCTCTGAGAACGAGGTTTATTCACCGAGTTCTTAAAAAAAGAAAGAAGAGCTACAAGCTCATGCATACAGTAGGGTAAAGCCAGGACTGCATTTCCCTTTTCAATTATTCTTTTTTTTTAACTTACGTTTTGTTGGGGTTGATGCCTTTCCAGAGCTGGTCAGCATAGTCTATGGACAGCAAATGGCAGAACAGCTTCTCCAGGTTATAGCAGTGAGCCAGGACAGTTTGACCTTACTGTAGCAGTCAGCTGCAGGAATGAGCAGAGGAACACCTTTGATTCTGATGTTTGTGCCAACTTTATGGACCTGAGCCTTGCTGAGGCCTTATGGTTCCATGCCAAATTAAATCCATCCCTGAACTGGTAGACATGATTGAAGGATCCCTGAAGATATACCTGGTGTGCACATAGAACTTCTGATTTTCAGACTCATCCAGCCTCCTCACCTGCCCATCATTCTAGGGCTTTCATGGTTGAGAAACCAAAACTCACACATTGATTGGGCTAGTGGGAAGGTCACCTTCTCATCTTCTCTGTGTGGGTACAACTGTCTAGAGGCAAACAAGGAGAATAGTCCCTGATAAAGCCTCAGTCTGGCCATCTCTGCAAGTCTAGATCTGATATTTCTTATGTCCTGGAAATTTGAGATGTAGCAGGACATCTTTGCAATATTAATATTGCGTTTCTCCCTACTGGGGATTATGATTGCACAGTAGACATCTGACATAGTACCATAGTACTATGTCTACCATACCATAGTACCATAGTAATTCCTCCTGCTTTGAGTTAATTGTAAACTGGCGTAATGTGTTTCACGAACGTCGGTATATTAAAAGTTCTTAAATAAATAAATAAATAAATAAGTACCAGCTACCAGACACCAACATTCCCTGTGGTGACCTCTACTTCATGTTTGAATCTGAGCTTGCTGCCCTATGGGAATATCTGCAGGAGGAAAGATTCATAAGGTGATCAACCTTGCCAGCTAAGGCTCTGGTGCTCTTTGTAAAAAAGAAAGACAGCAGTCTCTGTCTTTGTATAAACTATTTGGCTCTGAAATAAATCACTGTCCAGAACTGGTATCTACTACCTTTGATCTCTGAGCTCCTTGACTAAGCCTGAACTGCCAACATCTTTTCCAAGCTGGACTAATCTAGTTCAAATCTGAGCCAGAGACAAATGAAAAAGTGCCTTCCAGAATTGGTAAGGGAACTTCAAGTATTGCTTCATACCCTTTGGCCTCATTCATGTGCCCACCACCTTCCAGATATTTATCTGGGATTTTATGCATTTATTTATTTATTTATTTTAAAGCATTTTTTTACTGCCTACTCCAAAAATTGTGGCGATGCACAAAGTTTAAGGACCAAACCATCAAAGCAGCTGAGCTCAATAAACAGGCTGATATCAACAACTTGTCCAACTGAGTTAATTAGTCAAATAATGAGTTTTATTGCTTGAAAAGGCAGCAGACAGCTTGTCAATGTAGAGAA
This sequence comes from Rhinatrema bivittatum, assembly GCF_901001135.1. Lineage (NCBI taxonomy): Eukaryota > Metazoa > Chordata > Amphibia > Gymnophiona > Rhinatrematidae > Rhinatrema > Rhinatrema bivittatum. The sequence goes on from NC_042619.1 coordinate 299,790,673, forward strand.
TCCAAGTCGACGATCCCCCGACACGGACTGTGTTTTGAATATACTGCGTCGGGAAGGACCTGAAATCAAAGGGAGGAGCAGGAGGGCAGCGGAGCCTGGGCACTCTGTCGGTATGTGAGCCATACAGAGTGCCCCTGGCAGCAGAGAGCGGTATTTCCGCCATATGCGGGGTCTGTGGGCATTATGGGAATAAGTGAGGCAGCTCTCACAGGGCCTTCCCATGAGTCGCTTTGTAAGAGGGGGTGAATGTTAATGGTGAAAGGGGAAAAATTTGGCAGACAGACAGAACATGGTTTTGGTGAAAACAAGGAAGATATGATACACAGGGAAGCAAAGCTGGAGTATGAGGGTCATTCTCATTAAGTACATAATAGGATTTAGTGCGTTATATCAATTAACAGATGGGGGGGGGGCCAGGTTACTAGAATATCTCTAAACATCAGAGGTATTTCAGATTCTGCGAAAAGGAAAAGAATGCTGCAGTTCTTTAAAAAAACAAACCAAAGCACAGATAGTTCTTTTGCAAGATACACATTTGTCTCCCTTCTGAACATGAAAAGCTTAAGAGAGACTGGGCAAGTCAAGTGTACTCTGCTTTCTTTACATTTAATAGCAGAGGTGCTTTTATTTTGGAAGATATATAATTACACTACAGGTCTTGAGCTCTAAGCTGGACAGGGAAGGAAGGTACGTGATTTTACACTGCAGTATATTTTCACAAGAGTTTGTGCTGATAAACTTGTAAAGACATAATATTGAACAAAATGTTGTCTTTGCTCATTTTGCCAAGCAGATGGAAGAGTTTAAAGGTTTTCACCTGGTGATTGGTGGTGACTGGAATACCTGTCTAGACCCATCGATCTAACTCCCTCAGCTAAATGCCAAAATTGTTGAGGGTTTGAAAGCTCTCATTTTGGTGTTGGAGATTCAGAGGGAATCTTGTCGTGAGGGAATGATGGATGTCACATAGATTTCTATAAGAAATGTGAAGAAGCTCTTTAATGATGTTAGAGAGAAGCTAAATTCAATGGGAGAAATGAATGATGCGCACAGCACATTCTCCTAGGATAGCAGGATGTTAGTCCTCACATGTGGGTGACATCATCCGATGGAGCCCGGCATGGAAACCTTTTGCCAAAGTTTCTAGAAATTTTGACCGGCAGACTGAGCATGCCCAGCCTGCTGCTATCCGCGCGTCCACGCAAGGTCCCCCTTCAGTCTCTTCTTTTCTGCAGTTTGTGGAGCTCCAAACCCTTGAAAGCGTTTTTGCTGTATTTTTGGGGAGGTTTTCTGCGTCGGGCCCCCCTGCGCATTCGGTTCCTCCGGTAAGTACCCTTGGCTTTTGCTGTCATTATTCACGGTCAATTCCCGACTCCCACTTTTGTGTCTCTGTCGGTCATCAACTACATATCAGCCACTTTTTCAATGGCATCAATGGGTTTTCGACGGTGCCCGTAGTGCCTGCAGACCATGTCCATCATGGATCGCATGAGGTGTGTATTCTCTGCCTGAGGGCCTCGCACAACATCTGAGGGTGTCATTTGTGCGATCAAATGACTCCCAAAGTGTGTCGTGCAAGCCTGGATAAAATGGAGAAGTGTTTTGGCTCTCCAAAACCCTCCACTTCAGCGTCGGTATCTTCCATACCTAAGGACCATGGGGAACAGTCCCCATCTCTTCCCCTGGTGGTCCCACTCTCCAGTTACCCCTAAGGATCGAAGAGAGGGAGATTGATCCTCGGTGATCTCTTTCCCCTCCCCCTAACCTCGGGGTCATCCTCGGCGCCAAGGAAAGACTGGGCCAAGCACCGGAAACCCGGGAAGCATAGACACCGGTCACCGTCCCAACACGGTTCTGGTTCCGGAGCAGCATTGATGGCGGCTGAGCCTCCATCAAAATGGCACCAGCCACCGGAAGCCCCATCCTCCAGTGCCCCCAGTAGCCTGAGGCGTCCCCCACCAGCAACGGGACTGGGTGCCGTGCCCCTCGTGATCTCTCTGAGGATGTGCCGGTGACACCTGTCCCCCTCCATCAGTCCTTACTACACAGGACTTTCAGGAGGAGTTGGACTGCAGGGTGCAATCGGTGGTGCTCAAAGCACTTCAGAGCGTCGAGCTGCTGGCGCCACCAGCCCCCACCAGCCTGAGTCTTCGCCTTCAATGCTCGCGCCCCTGCTCGATGTCCTTCTTGGTGCCCTACTGACACAACCGGTGCCCGAGAGGCCTCCGTTGCCTCCTCGGTGTTTTGACAGTTGGTTGCAGTTGGCTGCGACCGTGTCTACTCACGTCTTATACTGCCCTGCTTCCCTCTCCCGGCCTGCTCGAGGCAGGGGCTAGCCTCTACCACCGCGTATCTCATGGTTCCTCGTGGTGGCCAGGATGCTGCCGCCACCACCCACGCTGACTCTGGGCCTTCCTAGGCGTGCGCGCGCGCCACCGGGCCCTCTTTTGAAGTTGCTACGGTGGGAACCTCAGGGGCATCCTCAGGGGCAACCTCAGGGGCATCCTCAGGGGCAACCTCAGGGGCATCCCTGACTGATGGCATCATTTGGTCAGGGTTCTTAAGCACCGCCTTCGCCCTCTGCTAGGTGACTTGGCAACGAGTTCCATCACTACTCTACTAGCTCCTGTCTCCTCGGACCTGTGGTGATTGTCTCGGACCCTTCTTGGACTCTGGACCCTGGCTCAGGTACCTGCTCCTCGGGGGCCTGCGTGCACTCTCTCAGGAGACCCGGTCTCCTGGCTTCCCCCTCTCCTCTGGCTAGCCCTGCGCCTTCCAGGAGTCCTGCCCACCAGCACCCCGCTCCTCGGGGTTGCCTCTGGGAACGCTCTCACCACTGGGAGACTTATCTCCATGCTCCCTCGCTCCTCGGGGCAGTGCCTACGTTCTACACCAGAGACTGTCTGTGCTTCCCCGCTCCTTGGGGCAGTGCCTGCGTTCTACACCAGAGACTGTCTGTGCTTCCCCGCTCCTTGGGGCAGTGCCTATGTTCTACACTAGAGACTGTCTGCACTTCCCCACTCCTCGGGGCAGTGCCTGCGTTCTACACCAGAGACTGTCTGTGCTTCCCCGCTCCTTGGGGCAGTGCCTATGTTCTACACTAGAGACTGTCTGCACTTCCCCACTCCTCGGGGCAGTGCCTATGTTCAAACACTGGTGATTGCTGGCTCTTCCCCGCTTCTCGGGGTTGTCTACATCATTACCTGGAGTCAGACTCTTCAGCGTATAAAAGCTCAGGCCTCGCTCCATAGCATTGCCTTTGCAACAGGTCTCCTTGTACTCCGAGTACTCATTGCTGATCCTAGAATCATCTCATCATTGTATTCCTGTTTTCCTGTGGTTCCCGGTTCCTGTTCTAGTTCCTGTTTCGTCTACGTGTTGGACTGACTCTTTGGATTTGACCACTGCTACGCCCGACTACTCTTCAGCTTCTCTCCAGCCCCGGACCTCCGCTACGCCCGACTACTCTTCAGCTTCTCTCCAGTCCTGAACCTCTGCTACGCCCGACTACTCTTCAGCTTCTCTCCAGCCCCGGACCTCCGCTACGCCCGACTACTCTTCAGCTTCTCTCCAGCCCCGGACCTCCGCTACGCCCGACTACTCTTCAGCTTCTCTCCAGTCCTGAACCTCTGCTACGCCCGACTACTCTTCAGCTTCTCTCCAGCCCCGGACCTCCGCTACGCCCGACTACCTGTTTTTCTTAGCTGCCCCCTTTTTGAACATCTAGTAACACCTGACTAGAAACATCTAAAAATTGTATATTGTTACACTCAGCCACCAAAAGTGCGAGAGTTATCACGTCATAGAGGAGGGGTGGGGGGGGGTTTAAAATTCTATTTATTTTTCTAGACTACCTCCCCAGTTTAAAACGAGCTACCCAAAATGGTTTACAGATTAAAATAACAAACACAACACACTCACAACTACACAAATGCAAAATTCCTACATATGTGCACATTTTCTTTTCTGAAAAATGATATATATTAATCATAGCAACTTTCACAATAACCCTACCCTGCAAAGAGCAGCACTGGGATTAAAGGAGACCTAATAGCTAAGCATTTAATACCTTGTGACCTGAATACTATGCCACAACAGAGGAAAACATGACAACCGAATACCTGGAAACAAAAGCTTTGGCCACACCTTCCCGAAGACGTCCAATTCTTTTCTTCTGGATCACTGGTTATTAATACTGTGCACATCTCTGAACAACTCCCAGAGCCAGCTTTTCTGAAAGAAGTTGTCTGTTGGTATAGTTTTCATTTACCTTTAGCAATCCGAAGAAAGCTGGAAGGAACTCTATGTAAATTTTTCATTTTAACAAAATCGCTTTAAAAAGCTAAGTCTAGCTGTATAAAATCTGGTGGACATGAAGTTTTGCATTGGATTATCTTGATCTCTGGGAAGTTAGGAGGTTGGAAGGAAGAATTAAAGACAAAAGGAAAGAATGGGGAGAAGAGACAAAGAAGAAAAGTAACTGCATTTGTCAAATAGAAAGTTTTATGTCATATTTTATGTAAATAACATAAGTGCTGTTGCTCTTAGTTTGGATTACAAAAAAAAAAAGGTAAATTGTCCAGTGAATCATGGTGGTTCAGTAATTAAATAGGGCTTGGTGGTTCAGTAATTAAATAGGGCTTCTGATTTTCAATTTCAACCAATAAACCCCCTTCCCCCAAAATGCAAAAAAAAAAAAAATGTGTTAATAGGATAAACACCAGAAAACACTACTTCACCTAGTATTCTCTCACCCCTACTCTTGCCTGTCTCAGATCCTCCACTCTGTTCTTTATGCCTTTTCCACGTTGATCCCTCTGCTGCACAAACGTATGTATTTCATTCAGTCGTAAGAGGAAGAGCCCAACAATAGTGTTAGGATTTCGCCTGCTACACAGCCTCATCCTACCCTGTTGCCTTCTGCAGTGACACCTCCCCACCAGCAGAGGCCTCTAGTGAGCTTGGCCTCCTCTTGGCCTGCATTACACCCAAGCTCCAGCCCCATTTAACTCTGCCTTGTTGGAACCTCCTTGCCTGCTCATGGAGTTACCTTGAGCTCTTTAACCTGGTCACTCTTATTCATTGTCTTGCCTTATGGCCTCCAGACCTTCTAGCCTTTTGCCTTGTAGTCTGTTCAGGGCTCCTCTTGATTTGAGGCCTTCATGCCTTCTAACCTCTTGCCTTGTGGCCTCTGGGCCTTCTTGTTTCTTGCTTTGAGGCCTATCTTGGTCTAGTCTTGCCTTATGGTCTATGCGTCTTCCTGCTCCTTGCCTTGCCTTGCAGCCTTCGGGCCTCCTACAAAGCTGCATTTGGGCCTTTGTGTTTCTTGTTCTGTGTTGCCTGTCTCTGTGTAGTCTTGTTTTGCCCTGTTCCTCTCTCTCTGTCCAGTCCTGTCCTGTCTCTGTCTATCCCATCAATAACCTTTGCTTATTCCATTTCCCAGTCCTTTGTCTCCAGTTGTCTCTGTCCACACCCTTGCCTGGTCCAGCCAGTCTACAATCTTGCCTAATTCAGACTCACTATGTACTGCCACCGCACTGGAGTCCTACTGATCCCCAGAACCCAAAGGCCCAACCTGCAGGGGAAGGGCTGGCTAGGTAGAAAATTGGCCTTTGTCTTGCCCAGCGTTCTATCTTGTCATTCATAGAAACATAGAAATGACGGCAGAAGAAGACCAAACGGCCCATCCAGTCTGCCCAGCAAGCTTCACACATTTTTTCTCTCATACTTATCTGTTTCTCTTAGCTCTTTGGTTCTATTTCCCTTCCTCCACCACCACCAATGTAGAGAGCAGTGATGGAGCTGCATCCAAGCGAAATATCTAGCTTGATTAGTTAGAGGTAGTAGCCACCGCAATAAGCAAGCTACACCCATGCTTATTTGTTTTACCCAGACTATGTTATTCAGCCCTTATTGGTTGTTTTTCTTCTCCCCTGCCGTTGAAGCAGGGAGCTATGCTGGATATGCGTGAAGTATCAGTTTTTCTTCTCCCCTGCCGTTGAAGCAGAGAGCTATGCTGGATATGCGTGAAGTATCAGTTTTTCTTCTCCCCTGCCGTTGAAGCAGAGAGCTATGCTGGATATGCGTGAAGTATCAGTTTTTCTTCTCCCCTGCCGTTGAAGCAGGGAGCTATGCTGGATATGCGTGAAGTATCAGTTTTTCTTCTCCCCTGCCGTTGAAGCAGAGAGCTATGCTGGATATGGGTTGAACGTGAAGTATCAGGCTTATTTGGTTTGGGGTAGTAACCGCCGTAACAAGCCAGCTACTCCCCGCTTTGTGAGTGCGAATCCTTTTTTCCACATTTCCTCTTGCTGTTGTAGCTTAGAGCGATGTTGGAGTCACAGTAACCATGTGTATGTTTATTGAATAAGGGTATTATCTCCAGGCAGTAGCCGTCATTCTGGCGAGCCACCCACTCTTTATTGACGGCCTCTTGATTTTATGGATCCACAGTGTTTATCCCACGCCCCTTTGAAGTCCTTCACAGTTCTGGTCTTCACCACTTCCTCTGGAAGGGCATTCCAGGCATCCACCACCCTCTCCGTGAAGAAATACTTCCTGACATTGGTTCTGAATCTTCCTCCATGGAGCTTCAAATCGTGACCCCTGGTTCTGCTGATTTTTTTCCTACGGAAAAAGGTTTGTCGTTGTCTTTGGATCATTAAAACCTTTCAAGTATCTGAAAGTCTGTATCATATCACCTCTGCTCCTCCTTTCCTCCAGGGTGTACATATTTAGATTCTTCAATCTCTCCTCATAAGTCATTTGATGAAGACCTTCCACCTTTTTGGTCGCCCTTCTCTGGACCGCCTCCATCTTGTCTCTGTCTCTTCGGAGATACGGTCTCCAGAACTGAACACAATACTCCAGGTGAGGTCTCACCAAGGACCTGTACAAGGGGATAATCACTTCCCTTTTCTTACTCGATATTCCTCTCTCTATGCAGCCCAGCATTCTTCTGGCTTTAGTTATCGCCTTGTCACATTGTTTCACCGACTTCAGATCATTAGACACCATCACCCCAAGGTCTCTCTCCTGCTCCGTGCACATCAGCCTTTCTCCCCCCATCGAATACAGTTCATTCGGATTTCCACTCCCCATATGCATGACTCTGCACTTCTTGGCATTGAATGTCAGCTGCCATATCTTCGACCACTCTTCCATCTTCCTTAAATCCCGTCTCATTCTCTCCACTCCTTCCGGCGTGTCCACTCTGTTGCAGATCTTAGTGTCATCCGCAAAAAGACATACCTTACCTTCTATCCCTTCCGCAATGTCGCTCACAAAGATATTGAAAAAGAACCGGTCCCAACACCGATCCCTGCGGTACACCGCTTAAAACCGCTCTCTCTTCAGAGAGAGTTCCATTTACCATCACACATTGTCTTCTGTCCGTCAACCAGTTTGCAATCCAGGCCACCACCTCGGCACTCACTCCTAAGCTTCTCATTTTATTCACCAGTCTCCTGTGCAGGACAGTGTCAAAAGCTTTGCTGAAGTCCAAGTAGATGACATCGAGTGCTCTTCCTTGATCCAATTCCTTGGTTACCCAGTCAAAAAAGTCAATCAGATTTGTCTGACAGGATCTTCCAATGGTGAATCCATGCTGCCTCTGGTCCAGCAATTCTCCCGACTGTAGATAGTTCACTATTCTCTCTTTCAACAGTGACTCCATTACTTTTCCCACCACCGAAGTGAGGCTAACCGGTCTGTAGTTACCAGCCTCTTCTCTGTTCCCACTCTTGTGAAGCGGGACCACCACCGCTCTCCTCCAATCATTCGGCACCACTCCCGTTTCTAGGGATCTATTGAACAGGACACACAGCGGACCCGCCAGCACATCTCTGAGCTCCCTCAGTATTCTGGGATGAACTTCATCAGGCCCCATGGCTTTGTCCACTTTCAGTTTCACCAGCTCTTCCCATACATTTTCTACTGTAAATGGAGTTACATCTACTCCATTCCCCTCCAGTTTCTTGTTAACTAGTGACGGTCCTTCTCCAGGGTCCTCTTTAGTGAACACAGAACTGAAGTATTCATTTAATATTTCTGCCATTTCTTCGTCTCTCTCCACACATTGATCCTTTCCACCTTTCAATTTCACTATACCACTTTGAACTTTTCTCTTTTCACTGATGTATCTGAAAAAATGTTTTGTTACCACTCTTTACCTCTTTGGCAATCCTCTCTTCCGTTTGACTTTTTGCCATCTTGATTAATTTCTTCGTCTCCCTCAGTTCTACCAGATATTCTTCTTTGTGCTCCTCCTTTTGGGATCTTTTATATTTCTTGAACGCTGTTCTTTTAGCCTTTATTTTGTCAGCCACCTCCTTTGAGAACCAGATAGGTTTCATTTTTCTTTTGCTTTTCTTTACTTTTCCAACATATAGATTAGTTGCCTTGGTAATTGCTCCTTTTAGATTGGTCCACTGTTGATCCACATCTCTCTCGTTTTCCCAGCCTTTTAGTTCTTCCTCCAGGTACTTCCCCATTTCATCAAAGTCTGTGTTTTTGAACATCAAAACTTGGGTTTTTGTGTTTCTTTTCCGTGTCCTTTTTGTGATATTAAACCATACCGTTTGATGATCACTGGTGCTGAGGTGGGCACCCACCTGGACGTCTGAGACATTATCTCCATTAGTGAGCACTAAGTCAAGTATAGCTCCTTCTCTCGTGGGTTCCATTACCATTTGTTTGAACAAAGCTACTTGCAGGGCATCTACTATTTCTCTACTATTATTAGATTCTGCAGATGGGATTCTCCAGTCTACATCTGGCATATTAAAGTCTCCAACGATCACCACTTCTCCTTTCTTTGCTATCCTGTGGATGTCTTCAACCAGATCTCTGTCCAGCTCTTCCTTTTGGTTTGGAGGCCTGTAAACCATTCCAATAAAAATGGATGCCCCATCTTTTTTTAAGACGGCCCATAGTGCTTCTTCTTTGCCCCATCTTCCTTGCAGCTCAGATGCTTGGATATTGTTTCTGACATAAAGAGCCACTCCTCCCCCTTTCCTATCCTCTCTGTCCTTCCTTAACAAGTTATAGCCTGGTATTGCCGTATCCCAGTCAAGAGATTCCGTAAACCACGTTTCCGTGACAGCAACAACGTCCAAGTCCGCCTCCACCATTAGGGCTTGCAGATCTTGGATTTTATTACCCAAACTACGAGCATTTGTGCTCATAGCTTTCCAGCTTTCTTTGTTCAGGTTACTGCTGTTCCTGGACTCCTTTTGTGACCTATTTAGTTGAGTTTTGTTCTGTACCGCTCATGGGATGTGTACCCTGGGTCCAGCCCAGCACCATGTAACAAATAGTACCTGCACCGTGAAAACACCAATAAACACTTATTTTTTGTGCTCTGAAAGAATCCCTAATTAGCTGGAAAATAAACACCTACATTTTCAACTTATAAGCACATAAGAATAGAAGCCTTAATTATAAAGTAATATAAATTAGATGCTTACTCAGAAATTGCTAGTATTCAGTTGTCTGAAAAGGCTTTAATTACCAAAATAATTCTAATAAAGATAAACACTTTCTATGGTTTTAATTATGTTTGCATACATAAAGGTGAATTTTAAAAGCCCGGCATGCACAACAATTAGGGGATGCATGAATGTCACCCACCATATTTTAAAAGCTGCCCAGATATGTGTGTATCTCCCACTGCGCACATCTCGCTCTGATTCAAAAGGGGTATGGTCTGGGTGTTACATGGCGGGGCCAAGAGATGTGTGCGCAAATATTTACATGTCTGGGCACGCACCCAGGTCTAGAGGCATGAAAATTTACTTCTGTTATGGAGGATGTGTAAGTTTAAAAGAAAAAAAAAGAAAACTAGCCATATCTGAGAGGTTTTAAGGGTTTGGTATAACTAGGAGGAGTGAAAGCTATTAAATTAGGGGGGGCTTAGAAGACCTGGCTCTTAACTGGGTGAACTGGTGGAAGAACTAGTGAAACTGGCAATGGCATGGGCATACGCCCCTTTTAAAATCCACTGACTTATATGGTATAAGCGGAATTTGTGCGTCCATGAGCACACCCACTTAAAATTAGGCGCAGATGTACGCACAGCCAGGCTATATTATAACATGCGGGCATATATGCTCTCATGTTCTAAAATAGCCACATTTCTGGCTGCATGCCAGGCACATGCGCCAATGTGCACATGTGTGTCGGTTTGAAAGTTATCATCCCTGTATCTCATTTACTATGTTTTTTCCAATGGCACCAAAGACAAATAGGACTATTCCTGTATCTTTTTGCAACATTTTCTTGGTTTCTTATTGCATCTTTTGGTACTTGACGATCTCCTGTCTCTACATATGTAGTACAAAATAGTCACTTAAAGGTGAATTTTAAAAGCCCGGAGATATGCGCGTGTGTTGGGCAGGCACGTTCCGCACAGATTTTAAGAAGCACCTGAGTACACACATATCTTCTGTTATGTGCACAAATCAAAAAGATAAAAAAGGGGCAGGGCATGGACGTTCTGGGAAGGTCACTTGAAATGTGCTCATAAGTATTTACATGCACAAGCACATGCCAGGGTCCCCTACCACGTAACTTTACTTCTGCTATGGATGGCATGGAAGTTTTAAAATAAAATAAATCAGGGCTAGTCAGTGGGGTTTGAAGGGTTGGGGCTAATAGGGTAAAAGGGAGGCTATCTAGCTAGGGAGGTTAGGAAGTCCTATCCTTTATTGGGGCGGTCTGGGAACGAACTGGGGAAACGGATATTTGCTTCAGCATGCGTGCCTAGCAAAATCCCCTCAAATGGCAGATGAAATTTAATGTGGATAAGTGCAAGGTGATGCATATAGGGAAAAATTACCCATGCTATAGTTACACAATGTTGGGTTCCATATTAGGAGCTACCACCCAGGAAAGAGATCTAGGCGTCATAGTAGATAACACATTGACAGTCTGCTCAGTGTGCTGTGGTGGTCAAAAAAGCAAACAGAGCAAGGCAGGGAAGCAGGAAGCCCGAAGTCGCACAAGGCAAGAAACAGAAGGCTAAAGCAGGGAGCCCAAAGGAACTCGATCCCGAAGCACCGAGGCATGGGCCAGGTGGGTTTATAAATAGGGAGTTCTGGACATGGAGCAGATAGTCAGGGAAGACTGGGCCAGCCATGGAAGCGTGCTCATGGGGGGCCTCTGGTGGTAAGGAGGCTGCACAGCAGCCATAGTCTTAACAATAATGTATCTAATTTCAAGTTTCAATATCCATCATTTACTATAAGCTGATTGGTTGCTCTCAAATTTGTTGGTTGCTCATTGGTTGGTCACTATCCAATCATAGTGTATAAATAGATACAATTAAAATGGCGGATCCTTATGAAAAATGCTGAAGCCATCCTGGACATGTATGTTCAGGTTGGAAAATGTTGCTAATGGTTAAGATTGGTTTATGTTCCTTTGAAATTTATATTTTTTGCCAATAGTGTATTTCTATTCTGTAGAAATTGCTGTCACTCTCAATGCCATTCAAGCCCCTGAGGAAGGAGATTTCTCGAAACACGATTAATGTCGGGGAAGGCATTTCAACACAAGTGGTTTTTTGGACATGAAACTTGGGCAAGATAGTTCAATAGAAGTGTTTATCTGGGGATGAAACCTACACATCGTTCACCTGTCAAGCTTTCCTAAGATAAGTGTCGATGGTTCACACTGTTGTAGCCACTATTATAAACATAATTTTGGAAAAAATTAAAAATATATTTAAAATGAAAGACTTTCAAAGACCAATGAGTAAAAATTTGATGGGTATTATATCATGCTTGGTTGTTTTAGTACAATCATATACAAACCACATATAAGTGATTCTTATAATTGCCCAAAATCATATGAGGTTTTAACAATTTAGGATAAGTTTGATTTCCATATTTATATGGCTATTGTTAAATTGCCACTAACTATATGCAAACAAATCATAACTATATGACAGTATTTTTCTCTCAAAAATTTCAGAAAATTATACACAAGATTACACACTAATAAACTCCCACCCGCTTTCATTACTGTAATGTCCCAGCAAGTCTTCCTTCTTCCCACCAATCCACCCCTAATGAGAACAAAATTAATTGTTGGGCTATAGGGTCCTCAAAACCTCCCCCCCCCCCCTCCATCCGCCAAGTTTTAGGAAACTCATTGGGGTCTAGTGGATAAACCCCTCCAGCTCCCATCCCACATCCACTAGCCTCCAAAATGAAAAGAAAAAATCCAGCGTTGGGGCCCAGTCTGCACCATTTTTCAAAATGCTGCTGATCTGACCTTGCCCTCGTGACTGGTGGGTAATAGCAAGCTTAAAGAAAGTCTTTAGTAAAATTATTCTTTTTGAAAGAGAAAACCCTACACTCTATGAGGGCTGCTACCTCTGATTTGGATCCGCTGCCATCTAAAGTAATTTTTGAAAGGTTTTCTCCCATTTTATATCTATGGGAAAAATGCTTAGTAAATAGGGCCCTAAATTTGTTAAGAAAATTGAGCTGGGCCTAAGTTTCTTGTTTCTATTGTTAATTCAAGTCTTTCACAAGATTTAGTAGATCCATAGAGGATGCTCGCTAGGATCTAGCTGCATCTGAAGAAAACCTGCATCTAATATTAACAATTACGGACCAGTCCCTAATCATTTGTCTCTTAGCAGCTGACTGACCACATGCTTCACCAGCTATAAGCCCCCCCCCCCACACACAGCATGGACAAGACTGTAAATCCTGTTACCCCATTAGTATGTGGAGTCAGTTTCCCAGGGGATGGTATGATTAGATGAGATTCATTCAGAAACAAATCAAAGGATGATGATGCAAAAGCACTTAAAGGCAAGTCTGGCTGATGAGGAATCAACAGGTGAGTTCAGCTGAAAAGACACTGATATATAAATCCAACTGTTGAGGCACTGATAGGTGAGTTTGGCTGATAAAGAATTGGCAGGTAAGTCTGTGCAGTGAGTTGGAGTCAGGAAGCACCCCCGCAGAAGCAGTGCAGGACTGCAGGGCTGGACTAGGGCTGGTCTTCTGTCTAACAACCCCCTCCCCCACAGGTTGAGCCTTTGGGTTCTGGGGCTGGTAGGACTTGTCTCTGGCAGAACATCGTGTGCAGACTTGGATTGGGAGCTTGTGTGCAGGCCAGGAGCTTGGGACAGGCACTGGCTGGAGGCTGAAGAAAGACACAGACTGGATACAGGTACTGGCTGGGCGCTGGATACAGAGCATAGACAGGGGATGGGCACAGAATAAAGAGCATAGACTGGGGGCTGATTACAGAGAACAAACTGGGGCTGGATACAGGGCATAGGCTGGGGTTGGAACCAGGGACTGGTTAGGTTAAAAGCTGAAACCAGGTACCGAGGGCAGGCAGGGACTGGCTACAGACAGGGCTGAACTAGGGACAAGGGCAAGGAATGGGAAACAGATAAGAAACTGGACTGGGCGGCACAAGACAGAACAAGGACTGGACAAAGTCAGGGCTGGACAAGGACAGGGCTTAGACAAGGATTGGACTAGATAGAACAAGCAACAATAAACAGGGAAGCCCAACAGTGCACAAGGCTATCTAGGAGAATCTAGCAGGCCCAGAAGCTGCTGTAAGGTAAGGCAGAGAAGCCCAGGGGGGCCACAGAGCAAGGCAAAGAGGCACAGGAGGCCACAGAACAAGGCAAGGAGGCTCATAGGCTGCATAGAAAGCAAGAGGCCAAGAGAAGGCACAAGGCAAGGCAAGATAAGAGAAACCTCAAGGCAAGGCAGGCAGCCTGGGTAGGCCACAAGGCAAGACAGGATAATCAAGTAAGGATGATCAGGTCAGAGAGTTGAGGTGACTCAATGAAGAGGCACTGAGGTATTGAGCAGACTGGGTTAAGTAGGGCTGAAGCTGAGGCATGGTGTGACCAGTAAGCAGGTAACTGTCAGCACTGTGAGCTCACTGAGGACCCCTGGTGGAAGGAAGGTTATATAGCAGGTGGAACCTTAGCATGGGAAGTCTATATAGCAGGTAAAACTGTGACACTGGAATTGACAAATCCAGAATCAAAAAGCCAGGTAAGTATTGTATGTAACTGAATCCTAACCACTAGTAAACCAGGGATTTATTCCTAAATAAGGCACTGTGTGTGTGTGTGTGTGTGTCTATAGATAGAGAGAGAGATATCTACAATATAAATAGGCTCTGACCAACGGCCCGCAAATGAGCAGTAGAGAGCAGCTCTACTGCGCATGTGCGTAACAGAGAGCTCTGCCTGTCGTGCCGCGCATGCGCAAACAAGAGAGCATGTTGGTCAGAGCGGCGGACATGACGTTTTGCGGGCTCCGGGTTATGTGGAGTTGGGCTGAGGCAGAAAATATGCTCGCAGCGAAGCAGCGGGGAGGAACAGCAGCGGCGGTATCCAAGCGTCGGGCGGGCCAGCAACGAGCCCCGTGGTGAGGCGCGCTCGAGAGAGAGACCCCCGGAGACCTCCCATCTCCGTGTCTGCACCGTCCAGTGAGAGCGGGGCCGTGCTTAACGGGACCCTGGGGTGGCGGGCGAGCGGCTGACATCTTGCAGCAAGAATGAGGGACCCGAGCTGCTGCTGCCACTGGTGCAACATCGGGAGAGGGAAGGGGTTGTGGATGAGGTGAGAGAGGAAGGAAAGGGAAGATGAGAGGGGATGGACGGAAAACGGAAGAGGATATGAGTGCATAAGTGGTAAGGGTAAGATGTTCTGGAGAACATAAAAAGAGGGAGTGGAGGAGGGCTGAGGGAGAGGGAAGGGGTTGTGGATGAGGTGAGAGGGGAAGGAAAGGGAAGATGAGAGGGGATGGCAGGAAAAAGGAAGAGGATAGGCTCTGACCGATGGCCCAGAAATGTGCAGTAGAGAGCAGCTCTGCCACGCGTGCGTGGAACAGAGCTCTGACCGACGTGCCGTGTATCTCTCTCCATGGAGATGAGAACCGCGTGAGTTCAGCGCGCGGACAAGGAGTATCGGGGGGAGAGAGTGGAGTTGGGACAGGAGGAACGTCAAGAATTCTGACAGATGTGCCGTGCCACAGAGGAAGGAGTGAGTCACATAGCGTAGTGACTGAGAGGGGACGGGAGGGGATGAGAGTGAGGGATGGGATTGGGAGAGGGTGGGGAGTGACTGAGGAGGGAAGGGGAGGGAGTGGGAGTGAGAATGAGGGGAGGTGAGAGTGAGGGAAGGGGGTTTCAGTGAGAGGGGAGGGAGGCAGTGGGAGAAAGAGGGTGAGTAAGACTGAGGGAAGGGAGTTTGAGTGGGGGCAGGGGAGGGAAGGGAGGTGAGTGGAGGAGTTTATTTTATGAAAATACATAACAGACTCTATGCTTTCATCATGAAAAAAAAACAAATACTTTATAAAAATATTCCAGAAGTAACTAAGAATACAAAAACAAAAAGCTTTGATTGCATCAGTCTTCACACCTTTGTCATAGCAAACCTAAATTAGCTCGGGTTCAAAAGTGTCCTTAACAAGGCCCATAATAAGTCAAATAGAGCTCACCTGTGTCCAATCACAATCGTTGAACTGGTTTGAATATTCTTAGGTGAAGAATCAAGCTGTTTCTGTTGTATGAAGTGAAAATAAAGCAAAGGTCAAGATATCGTTATTCAAAGTTACAGATTAGGGAAAGGCTATAAGAAAATGTCAAGGTGTTTGAATGTCCTTTGGGGCACTGTCAGGTCCATCATTGTAAAGTGGAAACAAGTTGTCACCACTAAGACATTGCCATGAACAGGCTGTCACTCCAAAGTCAGTAATTGAGGGTTAAGAAAGCTGCTGTGGAAGGTCACTGTGAGGCCTGAGATTACTTTAAAAGAACTACAGAGGTCTATGCTCCACAAACATGGCCTGTATGGGAGGGTGGCAAGAAGGACGAAGCCACGGCTGAAGATAAACCGTATGATGTGCCGCATAATGCAGGGCTTCCCAAACTGTGGGGCAGGGCTCCAAATGGAGTCACAGAACCTTCAGCTGGGCTTACACGTGCCTCAAATGGCAGCACTCTTCAGACAGCATGGGGCCTGTGAGACAGCATGTATTCAAAGGCCCTACAGTGGTCCTGCCCTCACGTGAATTTCTCTGGTAAGAAGAGGTCTTGCATGAGGAAGGATTGTGCTCACTGTAGGACCCGTAAGCTTGCACTGGCTCACAGGCCCCTGGGCTGACCTTCATTATTAATGCAGTTGCCACTTGCAGATTGCCGTTGGACTTGGAACCAGCCATGAGGGGAGGGCTGAGTGTGTATATGGGTCAGTGAAGAATTATCACTGCTTCTCTCCCCTCACCCACAACTAAACCTTCCCAAGAGAGAAAAAAATGTTGCCTTTGTCATCAGCCTGCCCTCTCTTTTCACCAGTTGTAATCCACCCTTTGGTCCAGGGCCCAAAGGAAAATGTCACTGGCCCTGCTCCAGAGCAATGTTTAGAGAAGGAGCTGTTTGAAGGGAGGGATCAGATGCAGGAGGGGTCTGAGGGTTGAATCAGCAGAAGGGGTAGGCTGGAAGATGAAAGGAGGAAATGAAAGAAGATGGACTTGGGGGGGTGTGAGAGAAGGGTTGCAAAGGAGTGAGGCTAGAAGGTGACAGAGACGGGATGGGAGATGAGAGTGAGAAGGCAACGGGGGTGGGATGAGACAGAGGGAGAGAATGGTAAAGGATGTTAACACAGTAACATAGTAATGACAGCAGAAAAAGACCTTATGGTCCATCCAGTCTGCCCAGCAAGTTTCTTGTTGTAGTAACTGCTGCTCCATGCACGTTACCCCCATATTTTTGTAAAGGGTATTAGCTTCCACTCCATGCAGGTTACCCCCATGTTTTATGTTAATGGTAGTAACATAATATTTATAATCAAAGCAAAGCAACTATCAAACCCGTAACAAAATTACTGCTTACAACATTTTTGTGGGTGAGCAGCCTTTTTGATTATTCAGACAGTGCTGCTTTAATGTGCTTTGCTTTTGGACTTGGCCATAGAAGCAACCCTGTGCTTTATCCCTAATGTCTACATATCAGTACCCTGGTGTGCAGGTTACACCCATGTTTCCTTCATTCCAACCTCTACCCTTTAGGGATCCACAGTATTTATCCCATGCCCTTTTGAATTCGTTTACTGTTTTTGTTCTCACCACCTCTTCTGCAAGGGCATTCCAAGCATCCACCACCCTCTCCATGAAAAAATATTTCCTGATGTTGGTTCTAAGTCATCTCCCATAGAGTATCATATCATGACTCCTAGTTCTACATTTTCCTTTCCACTAGAAAAGGTTCGAAGATCGTGCATCATTAAAGCATTTCAGGTATCTGAAAGTCTGTATCATATCTTCCCTGCACTAACTTTCTTCCAGGGTATAAAAATTTAGAACCTTCAACCTCTTCTCATAAGTCTTCTGATACAGACCCCACAAAATGATAAATAGTAGTAGTAGTAGTAGTAGTAGTAATGTGGGAGAAGGTTTTGTGAACTGATAAGACCAAGGTGGAACTTTGTAATCTCAATTCTAAGTGATACATTTGGCATAAAATGAATGCAGCACATTACCCTTCTAATATTATCCCTACAGTAAAACATGCTGGTGCCAGCATTATATATTGTGGGATGTTTTGCAGCAGCAGGAACAGGGAGACTTGTGAAGATCTAGGGAAAGATTGATGGTGCTAAGTACAGGCAGATCCTGGAGGAAAACTTATTTTAGTCTGCCATAGACTTGGGACTGTGGAGAAGATTCAACCTTTCAGCAGGACAATGATCATAAACACAAAGCAAAAGCAACAATGGAATGGCTCAGCAAGAAGAAAGTGAATGTCCTGAAGTGCTTCAGTCAAAGCCCAGTCCTGAATCCAATAGAAAATCTGTGGCAAGACGAAGACTGCAGACAACAGAAAATCCTCAGCCAAATTGAAAGAGCTTGAGCTCTTCTGCCAAGAAGAATAGAAACTGTGCAAAGTTGGTAGACACTTACCCTAAATGACCCATGGCTGTTATTCCTGCAAGCATTCCAGCAAGTATTGTGTCAAGGGGTGAGATCACTTATGCAATCACAACTTTTTGGAATTTTATGATTAATTACTTTTGGAATATTTCTATAATTGTTTTTTCATTGCTTGGATATTGCTTTTGACATAAAGAGCTACTCTTACCCCTTTCCTATCTTCTCTGTCCTCTTAACAATTATAGCTTAGAAATCGGCCATCCTAGGCTATAACTTATTAAGGAAGGACAGAGAGAATAGAAAAGGGAAGGAGTACTCTTCATGTCAAAAACAATATCCAAGCAAGGGATGTGGGTTATGGAAGAAGGATTATAGGCAGTCCTAAAAAAAGAAGATGGTGCTTCCATTGATACTGGTGTAGCCTCTACAGGCCTCTGACTCAAACAGAGGAACTAGACAGAGATCTGGTCAAAGACATCCAAAAGGTGGGAAAGAAAAGGAGAAGTGTTGCTTGTTGGAGATTTCAATCTGCTGGGTGTGGATTGGAGTATCCCTGCTGCAGAATCTACAAGAAGTAGAGAGATATGGATGCTCTTCAAGCAGCTCTGCTTAAACAAATGGTAATGGAACCCATAAGGGAGAGTGTGATTCTCACAAACAGGGATAATGCCTCTAATGTCCGGATAGATGCTCACCTGAGCACCAGTGATCCTCAAATGGTATGGTTCGATATAGCAGCCAAGATAGAGAGAAGTCATATGAAGATCCAAGTTTTGAATTTTAAAATTACAGACTTTGTCAAAATGGGGTTGTACCTGGAGGAAGAACTAGAAGACTGAGAGAAAACAGGGGAGGTAAAACATCAGTGGGCTAAATTAAAAGGAGCTTTTACAACAGTAACTAATCGATATGTTAGAAAAGTAAGAATTAAAAGAAACCAATCTGGTCCTCAAAGGAGGCGGCTAAAAAATGAAGGCAAAAAGAACAGCATTCAGGAAGTACAAACAATCCCAAACTGAGGAGCACAGAGAATACCTGCTGAAGCTGAGGGAGACGAAGAAAGAAATCAGGAAAGCAAAAGGTTAAGCAGAAAGGATTTGCCAAAAGTAAAGCGAGATGACAAAACATTTTTCAGATATATCAGAGAAAGGAGGAAGGCCTGAGGTGGTATAGTGAAATTGAAAGGTGACAAGAAGCAATGTGTGGAGAGAGATGAAGAAATAGCAGAAATATTAAACAAATATTTAAGTCCAGTGTTCACTAAAAAAGACCTTAGATAAGGACCGTTGCTGATTGACAAGATCATGGATAGCAGTGGGGTAGATGCGATCCCCATTTACAGAGGAGAATGTATGGGAGGAGCTAGGAAAACTGAAAGTGGACAAGGCCATGGGGCCAGATGAGATACATCCCAGGATGCTAAGGGAGCTCAGAGATGTGCTGGTGGGTTTGCTGAAAGACCTATTCAATAGATCCCTGGAAATGGGAGTGGTGCCGAGTGATTGGAGAAGAGCGGTGGTGGTCCCACTTCATTAGAATGGTAGCAGAGAGGAGGCTGGAAACTACAGGCTGGTTACCCTCACTTCAGTGGTGAGAAAATGAATGGAGACTCTGCTGAAGGAAAGGAGAGTGAACTATCTCCAATCTGGGAGTTGCTGGACCTGAGGCAGCATGGATTCACCAGGGGAAGGTCCTATCAGACAAATCTGATTGACGTTTTTGATTGGGTGACTAGAGAACTGGAGCAAGGAACTACTTGATGTGATTTACTTGGATTTCAGCAAAGCTTTCGATATGGTTCCATATAGAAGGCTCATGGATAAAATGAGAAGTTTGGGAGTGGGTTGCAAGGTGGTGGAGTGGATTACAAACTAGTTGACTAATAGGAGACAGCGTGTAATGGTAAATAGAACCTACTGTGAAGTAAGAACAGTAATAAGTGAGGTGCCTCAAGGATCAGGTTTGGGACTGGTTCTGTTCAATATCTTCATGAGCAACACTGTGCAGTGGATAGAAGGTGACATTTGTCTATTTGTGGATGATGCTAAGATCTGCAACAGAGTGGACATGCCTGAAGGAATAGACAGAATGGAAAGAAATTTAAAAAAGATTTGTCAAAAGATTTGACAGCTGGGATTCAATGCTAAGAAGTGCAGAGTCGTGCATCTGGGGTGCAGGAGTCCAAAAGAGCTGTATGTGATGGGGGTTGAAAAACTAATATGTATGGACTGGGAGAGGGAACTTGAGGTGATAGTATCTGGTGATCTGAAGGCAGCAAAGCAATGTGACAAAGCATTAGCTAAATCCAGAAGAATGCTGGACTGCAGAGAGAGGAATAACCAGGAAGAAAAAGTAGATGATAATGCTCTTGTACAGATCCTTGGTGAGGCCTTACCTGGAATACTGTGTTCAGTTCTGGAGACCGTATCTCAAAAAGGACAGAGACAGGATGGAGGCGGTCCTGAGAAAGGCAACCAAAATGGTGTGGGGTCTGTGTTGGAAGACATGAGGAGAGGCTAAAGGATCTAAATATGTATACCCCGGAGGAGAGGAGGTGCAGGGGGGATATGATACAGACCTTCAGATCCCTGAAATGTATTAATGATGCACAAACATCAAACGTTTTCCGTTGGAAAAGAAACTGTAGAACTAGGGGTCATGAAATGAACCTTTATGGGGGGCAATTCAGAACTAACATCAGGAAAGATTTCTTCACAGAGAGAGTGGTGGATGCCTGGAATGCCCTCCCGGAAGAGGTAGTGATGACGAAAAAAACAGTAAATGAATTAAAACAGGTGTGGAATAAACACTGAAGATCTCTAGAGGCTAGAGGTTTGAAATGAAGGAAAGGATGCATGGGGGTGATTTGCATTGGGCAGCAGTTACCACCCTTAACAGAAAGCATGGGGATAACCTGCACAGAGAGGCAGGTGCTGCGCTTAACAGAAGGCACAAGGGTAACCTGCATGGTGGAGCAGCAATTACTTCCATAAGCAACTTGCTAGGCAGATTGGGTGGACCATTAGGTCTTTATCTGCTGTCATTACCATGTTGAGCATGTTGTGTAGAATCACTTAAACTCCTACTTTAATGCATTTTGATTTGTATTTTTAGAAAGCAAAATGTGAAAAAAGTACAAGGATGTGAAAACGTTTGTTTTGTAATTGCTAGAGACTATAGACTGCCACTAACTACTGCAGCCAGTCTCTGTGGTCCTGTGTTTATAAAAGAAAAAAAAAAAAAACGGTCTTCCTTTTTTCTGCAAAAGTCACAAGCAACAAACTTGGAGGACACTATGCAGCTGAACAAATTAGCTGTGCTGCACCATGCCACTAAATATACCCAGCTCAAATTATCCCGCTAACTTAGGGCCTGATTAATCAATGTCTTTTCCCATAGACACAGAATGGGAGAAAAGGTTTAGTGAATCAGGCCCTTAGCCGTGTGATTCTGAATATCACCTCTTCTCTGGTTGGCAGGATAAGTAGCCATGCCCTGAAATGCTCTGTCCCACCCACCCTCTTAGCCAGTTATTTGGCTAAGTGGCAGCTAATAAACTCAGCCACTGAATGCAGTTAAATATTCAAATGCTACTGCTTAGCTGGGTAACTTCAAATGTATCCAGCAAAGTGTCACTGAATATCAGACCCTTGGAGTTTACCATAGCATCGCTGCGGGACTCCAAGTGGACAGAATTTTACTGGTATATGTTCGTATAGTGCTTGGATCACCAAGGTGGACAATTCACCATTACTCCAGGCATATGCCATTTCTCTATTTATGTTTACCACTTTTTAAAAGTTACATATTAGAAATAGGTGAGTTATTCAAATGACATTTTTGTCATGTTTGTTTATATTGCTATGCTGGGGGTTTTTTTTTATGTTTCATTGTTAATGCCTGTAGATTTCAAACCCTGATGCAGGCATAACTTGCCAAAGTATGGCTGTGTCAGGTTGTTAGTGTTCTTTTTTTTCCATTTTTTTTTGTTTTATGTATTAAATAATGCTATTGTAATTGTTTGTTTATTTGCCTTCCTTGTGTTACTTGTACATTTTTGTTGCCACTGCTCCTGTCATAATATGTACATACAGGACCACACTCACTCGCAACCACCCTGAACAAAGAAATAACTCCAAGACAGTTTGTTGGGAAAACAAAGGCCGCAGCTTTATTTGAAAGGGTCCGAACCACAAAACAAACCACAACTATCGCTCAGGGATTTCAGCATATTCCTCCCCCATTCTATCCGCCACTTCCGGCAGGATAGCCTTCACCAGCCTCTCGGCTCAAATAATTGGCACTCACTCCAAGTTCCTGCTCCCGTTGCCCGCCTGCAAGGAGCCAACTTGAGTGGACCCCTGCCTCCGCCTGCCAGGGGTCTGGCCTCAGTGGTCCCCGCCTCCTTCCAGCAAGGGACCACCCCCTGTCAACAGCCCAGTTGTCACCATCACATGCATATTGTTGAAATCCCTTTAACATCAACCATAGCTTTAACTCTGCTGGTTCGGACCAAGCGCCCCTGCCGCGACGACCTGCACAACAACAATTCATTCTGTCCAATATATACAACCACAGAACAATAGAACAAAAGGGTGGGTGGGAGGGAAGCAAAATTGTCCCACTAGTCCCGCCGCCGTATCGCAACTACTGCGAACAGCATAAACTCCCTCCGAGATTCAAAACTTTTTCCCCCTATCAGCTACTACCAACTCGCTTCCAGCCAATCAAAGGCTGCCACACGTCCCTTGTATCTACGCTGCTCCTTCCCCCCCGAAACCTACCCCCCCCCCCGTTCGTACTTTTACGCTACCTACGCTCTCTAACTCTATCCCTCCCCCTTTTACTTCCTTTCCAAATCGACCCCCCCCCTTCCCGCTCCACGAGTGGGCCTTAGTTCATATTATAGAGTCTCCGCGGACACAAGGTCCACTTCGACTGTCATAATATGTACATACAGGACCACACTCACTCGCAACCACCCTGAACAAAGAAATAACTCCAAGACAGTTTGTTGGGAAAACAAAGGCCGCAGCTTTATTTGAAAGGGTCCGAACCACAAAACAAACCACAACTATCGCTCAGGGATTTCAGCATATTCCTCCCCCATTCTATCCGCCACTTCCGGCAGGATAGCCTTCACCAGCCTCTCGGCTCAAATAATTGGCACTCACTCCAAGTTCCTGCTCCCGTTGCCCGCCTGCAAGGAGCCAACTTGAGTGGACCCCTGCCTCCGCCTGACAGGGGTCTGGCCTCAGTGGTCCCCGCCTCCTTCCAGCAAGGGACCACCCCCTGTCAACAGCCCAGTTGTCACCATCACATGCATATTGTTGAAATCCCTTTAAC
Organism: Rhinatrema bivittatum; assembly: GCF_901001135.1. Lineage (NCBI taxonomy): Eukaryota > Metazoa > Chordata > Amphibia > Gymnophiona > Rhinatrematidae > Rhinatrema > Rhinatrema bivittatum. Next base: position 299,813,940 of record NC_042619.1, read on the forward strand.
ATCAACCATAGCTTTAACTCTGCTGGTTCGGACCAAGCGCCACAGACACAGGCATCCTATGTCCTGTGACCCCCAAAGATGCGGCCCTGTCTATTTCGGAAACAATACCTCCAGCACCTCCTGAATGGAATTTAAGAACAGGTCAGTACCCAGGAAAGACAAGGGAACTCCATCTGGGCCAAATAACCCCGTACTCTTGCCCCAGGACCATTCATGGCGGATATGCCGCCCTCCCAAGCGAGCCAACCAGGAACCTATCTGCTGATTCGCTTTGGACCTGCTTCGTTTCCACATCACATTTTCCCATTCAGCAGGTCTGACGATTATGTCTGACCAACACAGGACGGAGGTAGGCAATAGGATTGAAACAGTCATCAGGTCCTTCCGGACAATACTGATGAATTGCCTACCTGCCATCCGTCCCCAGTCATTTCCCCCCAGGTGAATCACCACAACCCGAGGTGGTCGGAGGCGTGCACATTCCTTCTTCACATGCGGGACCAACTCGTCCCATCGCATGCCTCTCCGCCCCATCCAAATCAATCGCACCCCTCTGTTCTGCAGATCCAAATGGGGACCATAAGGTCGACCCTGCGCGTGCTTATGTGCCCAGTGAATAAATGAATGTCCGATGATCCAAACTGACATATCAGCGGACACTGCACCTAAAAGAGACAAAAATTAGTCACTTTCTTTTAACCCCCCCCCCCCCCATCTGGGCGGATATAACTTGTGTATGCTCTGGACCTCCACCGTCCGATCCTCTGTATCACTCCACTGGACAGTCCTGCCCCAGCTGCAGACGTTGCCGCCCCTATTCGAAAGGAATGTGTCCTGAACCGCCTCCCATCCAATCCTATCTGGACCAACGCTCGACGAAGTACCACTTTAAATTGGTATCGAGTCAACGGACTTGAATTCTCGTGCACCAGGAATGAAGAAGCCCTCCCAGGCCGCGAGTGACAGTAAGTGATCGCATTTGCCACCGGGCAGGTATCCAATCCCGGCACTGCAGTCAGCACTACCGACGACCCCCGTCCTTGCTGGTCCGTCTTAGAACATGGTATACCAAGCACCACGGAACGATTTGTCACAATGACATTCCTTGCCAGTAGGCCCAGGCAATCCGTACTGCTGGCCGCTCGTGCCACTAATTCGCTGATCCGGAATGCACCGAAAAAAGCGAAAACAAAAGCCAAACGAAATAGCAGTATTTCATAATTAGACGAGCACACCAATCCCAAGGCTCCCCATAAGCGAAGCAAAATATCGTGCGTGATAGGCAAACGACTATCCAACCGGTGCCCCACTTCCCGATGCCAACCTGCTAACAACCTGCGCATGATAAAACGCCCAGAAGGAAAGCCCCAGCCATGAGCCCGCATAAAAAAGGAGAATCCTGCTAATTGCTGGCTCACCGACGATCTCGCATAACCCAGTAACCGAGCTTGTTCAATAAAACGCACCACGGCAACATCAGAAATGGGACCACCACGCCAACCCAAAGACGACAAAAATGCAGTCACTCTTCGGGCTCCATTCACATAACCTGTCCATGTCGACGTTGCTAATGAAGCTCGCAGCATGCTCCAGGCGTCAGGGCACCAAATTTCCAGAGGGAAGATGGCACAGGCGTTCCGCAGGGTTCCGCCTCCGGCGCCAGTTCTCGAAATGCTTCCCACTTGAAACGAGAAAGAGAGTCGGCCACGCCGTTAGAAACCCCCGGCACGTGCCGGGCCCATATGGTCACATTCAAAGACATACAACATAAGATCAAAGCACGCAGCAGCTCCGACACTCTAACGCATTTTGCTGATCTTTTGTTGATGACCTCGACAACTCCCATATTATCACACCAAAACACAACTCTCTTTCCCCGTAACCGCGCCCCCCAAATATGCACCGCTACCACAATTGGGAACAGCTCCAAAAATGTGATATTTCTCGTAACCCCAGCCTCAACCCAAGCACACGGCCATCCAGCCGCGCACCAGGACCCTTGAAAATAGGCCCCAAAACCTGTAGCCCCTGCCGCAACAGTAAACAACTCCAGATCATGATTTGACGACGGATCCGATTGCCAAAATTCCACACCATTGAAAGCTACTAAAAACTTATCCCAAATTTGTAAATCATCCCGCATTCCCTTGGAAATCCGAATCCGATGATGACGCTTCCTCACGCCAGCCATGGCGTGCGACAATCGCCTTAGGAATACCCGACCCATAGGAATTACCCTACAAGCAAAATTCAGACTGCCTACTAAAGATTGCAATTCCCGCAATGTCAATTTATGCCTGCCCACTGCATCTCGCACCAAGCTCCGTAGAAGCTCAACTTTAACTACTGGCAGACGAGAAACCATTTCAACTGAGTCTAACTCAATTCCTAGAAATGTCAATTTCGTGCAAGGTCCTTCCGTCTTACCCTCTGCCAGGGGAATACCAAATTCCCGCGAAACCTCCTGGAAAATGCCCAGCACGCGATCACACTCCTGCGATTCAGCCTCACCCACACACAGGAAATCATCCAGATAATGCACCATTTTATTCGTCCCAGCTCTTATCTGAACCACCCAGTGTACGAAGGAACTAAATGCCTCGAAATAAGCACAAGCTATAGAACAACCCATAGGCAAGCACTTATCAAAATAGTACCCCTGCTGGAATCGAAATCCCAGCAAATGAAAACTATCTGGATGTATAGGCAACAAACGAAAAGCCGACGCAATATCCGCTTTAGCCATTAAAGCATTTGGACCACAACTCCTCACCGCCCGAACCGCCGAATCGAAGGAGGCATAGCGCACCGAACATAACCCCCTAGGAATCCCGTCGTTCACTGACTTGCCCTCGGGAAAAGACAAATTATGTATCAACCTAAATTTTCCTGCTTCCCTCTTGGGAATCACCGCTAACGGTGACAACACCAAATTCGGAAACGGAGCTTCTGGGAATGGACCCGCTATCCTACCTAAGACGAGCTCCTCCCTCAATTTCTTCTGAACTACACCCACCAACTTCCGTACGGACGGACAATTGCTCCCCCCCCCTACTTCCCCCTCCCCCACAAAAGGAATGCGAAAACCTACGGTAAAACCTTGAATAAGCAGTTCAGCCGCCCTGTGGTTTGGATACAATCTTAACCAAGGTGACATAACTGCGATTCGAACCGGCGTAAACGCCAATTCACAACCCTGGTTTGCTCCCACTCTTAATGAGCTGGGTCGCAGTGGAACCTTCGCCTTGTCGTTTGAGGCATCGCAAGGCAGGATGGGCTGCTCCGCAGTTGGAACAGGCATGCCTGAACTTGCAATCGGGAAAATTGCAATTGGAGCGATTAAATCGCCAACAGATGTCACTACGCCCTGTCCCTCCTTTCCCTGTCCCTCCACTTGAGAAATCCTTTCGAAAGGACCAATTCAAATTTGCCCCCCGAGACCAAACCCTGCCCTGCCCCACCACCCGACGCCTTGGAGGCCATCTGGGTTAGCCACAGGCCTACATCTTGCGTACCCCATGAAATGAATTTATTCTCCTCCATCCTATCACGGAATCTCTCGTCATAGTTCAACCATGACCATCCATCATAAGTTTTGCTAGCTGCCAATATGGAATCTGCGTAAGCTAAAAGCGACCCATATTGGGATGGATCCTTTTTCCCCACTACACTAGCTAATCTCAGGAATGCTCTCATCCAGTTATGAACATTCCTTGCAACTTTTTGTTGCGCCCCAGGAAAGCGTTCACTCTTACTCTTCTTCTTCTTGTCCTTACGCCTCCCCCTCCTTCCCTCCAACAGCTGAAAAATATCTATGAATTGACGCCGCCAAATCCGCTTGCGAATGGATTTTGGCACCTCCTCCCACAGCTCCGTTAACGCCACCAACGCCGGGGCGCCTCGAACGGTAGCACCCCCCACCATTTCCTCTGCTTTTGATGAACTAGAGGACGATGAAGAAGAAGAAGAAGAAGAGGATGAATCAGAAGAGCTAGAGCGCGCTCTCTTCCGCTTCTTTTTCCCTTTTCCTGACCTAGAGGACTCCCCTTTTACGCTACTTCCTTTTTTCTCCTCTTTCTTCTTCAGTACCTCAACTAATTGCCCCGTAGTCGTCCCCAGCTCCCCTCCCTTTCCCCTAACTTCAGAACTCCCGGGCTGCAGACCATCCCTCCCATCTTTCTTAGGAAAAATTACCCACTCACCATCCGGGTCAGTCTCCCTCGCTAACGTATCTGCTATCGTCCTCCTCTCTCGCTGTCCAGGTGGAACGTCCCTCGGTACCACGCTCCGCCACGCCTCCTGGCTCGAAGGACCCGGCATTCCTCCGTCATCCTCCTCCGGCGCTACCTGAGAAGACAACGCAGCAGAAGGGGAAACAAGCCCAGCACCAGGCACCGCGCGCCGAACTCCAGCCAAACCCAGCCCCCCCGTCCCCCAACGGTTCAACCTCTGACCTTCCTCCCCTCTTTGAACCCTCACACCTCTACCCTCACCCGGCGCCGACGCATCACCCCTACGGGAACTGAGGGAAACACCCTGCCTTCCATCCCTCTGTAGGAAACTGAAACTGTCCATCTCGGTCCTGCCTCTCCCCAGACTTCCGCTCACCGCACTACTCCGTGTAACTGCCATCCATCCCGAATCTCCCGCGCAAACATCCTCCTGAGAGGGAAGCCGCTGCCACTCCGGTATTCTCGTCCTCCGACTTAATCCCCGTCCCCTACCGACCCCACGGACCTCACCAAAACCCTTTGAAACGCTTCCTACCGCCTCTCTCTCAATCCCACCTCCAACAGTCCTCCCACGAGAGGCCCCTCTGCTGATCAAAGCACCCTGTCGTTCTACCAACCTCCCGGCACCACCCCTCACAAACGCCCGCTCAGCCTCACTCCCCACTCTGCCTTCCGCCAAAGAGGAAGCTGACCGCCTAGCAGCGCCAGCCCCGCTCTGCCCAACCCCCCAACACGTCTCAGAAAACGGCCCTCTCACACCTTCAAAACTCGCTGCGCCCCTCCTCGGGCCTCCCTGCCCTATACACCGCGATCGAATGATGCGCACTGACCGCCCCCTTTCCACTCGCACCAAATCCCCAGGGACCTCCCTGATTGAAACTTCACCAGGGCCTCCGCTTCCCCCTACGACCGCCTCCCCGGCACCTCCCGCCTCGGCGTCATCAAGCCCGCCCCTGTCTCTCTCTGGCGCTCCTCTCACCCAGTCGCCGCTGTCCTCCCACTTGAGCGCCGTCATCTCTCCGTCGCCCGGCACCCAAGCCGCCTCCTCTGATTCCAACGCCATATCGCCGCCGAGCTCACTCTCAGCCTGCTCCCACGACCTGGCCATTCCTCAGAGCTTCTCAGACTGGACTTGTAGCCGGCTCAAGGTGAAATTCGCGAACTCCTATCCCTCAAATTCCCCGAATTCCCAACAATAGCTAAGCTCAAAATGTCCCGAAGCCAAAGCCAAAGCAAAATTGTCCCACTAGTCCCGCCGCCGTATCGCAACTACTGCGAACAGCATAAACTCCCTCCGAGATTCAAAACTTTTTCCCCCTATCAGCTACTACCAACTCGCTTCCAGCCAATCAAAGGCTGCCACACGTCCCTTGTATCTACGCTGCTCCTTCCCCCCCCGAAACCTACCCCCCCGTTCGTACTTTTACGCTACCTACGCTCTCTAACTCTATCCCTCCCCCTTTTACTTCCTTTCCAAATCGCCCCCCCCCCCTCCCGCTCCACGAGTGGGCCTTAGTTCATATTATAGAGTCTCCGCGGACACAAGGTCCACTTCGACTGTCAGATAGTTCATTACATTCTGGGCTTTTAGCCTCTCCTTTGTGTTTCCAATCGTAGATGTCTGATAACCTTAGGAAAGATGGTAAAGATGGGGAAAGAGGCCTAGTCTCAAATTATACTAATGCGAGAAATTAATTTTTCAGTAAGTACTCAGTGTCTCATGTCACAGTCTACAAGCTATCTCACTCCCTTAGTCTCATTTAGTGTTTTCTATATTCTGGCAATACATACAACTTGCGTAGGGCACACAGGCACTTCTGTCAAAGACTACAGCTAATTCTCTCTTGCCTTTGAATGCTGCCCACAAGCTCTCCCAACAATGCTGAATTGTTCACTTTTTCCAAGCCTGGCAGAGATCACAGCTGAGGTGGCGGAGGGAGCAGGGAGGAGGGAGGTGTTAGGCCTGTAAACTGAGCCAGCTGTAACTGATACTAAGGCCAGTCCTGAAGCAGGGCGCCTTGGTTAACTCAGCTCGGCAGCATTCACAAGAAGCCCTGCAGTGCCCGCGGCTTCTCTTTTACAGATTGCCGCCATCTTCTTCCCAAGCCAGATTTAATGGCTGAACCCTTAAAGGAACAGGCAAGGAACCACCACTCGTCTCTAGGTAGGGTGGGGATTTCTCACCAAATCAGGAACACAGTGAAAAATATTCTTCAGGGCCACCCAAAACCGGATGGAATTCCTCCTAGTCTCTCTCATGCATTATTTTAATCATCTGGTTAATAGGAAGAGAACTGAAATGTAGGCCCTTGACAACATGAATGACCACCGGCACAGACACATCCCACCAGCAGAACTCTGCAATCTCAGGCACAAGCCACTTTACTCTGTGGGCAAACGGGCTCCAAATTAGGGATGAGTAAAGTCGCCTGAAGCCTGGCCTGAATTGAGGTTGACAGCCACCAGGCTGGAATTCCACTTTCTCTCTCCCTTCCTATAAGTCCGCCCCACTGAAAATTTGTGTCCAGTCTTGAGCCACAGGATAAAGCCACAATCAGCCAATCCGATTTGGCCACTGTCATTTAAAAGCTTCCAGGCTTGAAATGCACCAGAACCTGGAGACCAAAATTCTCAGTTATTATCCAAGTTGTTAACTTGAATCTAAGAAAAGTCTGATTTTGGTTTGTTTTCAGTGTTTGTCCCCTCCCTGCTCCCCTCTCCACTCTCACTGTCCAGTGTGTAATCAGGGCAAGACTAGGGAACAGAAGCCAACGTGTCAGTGGCTAAATGATTAGTGCAGTACAGAGTAAGGGAAGCATCAGACTAAAGCAAAAGCAATCAAAATTTTAAAAAAATGAATAAACGAAGGCTCCAACATTGGGCACTTTACAAAATGTTCTTTTGTTTTCACAACAAATGAGGATTTATGACTCAGGTACTCTTCTTAGTAAGGGAGACCACTTGATACAGGGCTGGGTTCTGTACCTCTCAGCTCTGGCAAGATTCTCCAATCGAAGGAGGGGAGGATTTTATCTTCAGGACCCAAGGCGTTAGACTTGTATTTTCAACAAAGGCGCTTTCTACAGTTATTGTGTCAAACTTATTTTACATAAATAATTTGGTACATTTTCTCCTTGTGTCATCCATGATAAACAGCCAGAGCAATTCTGAGCCTACTCTGTACAAACTCCTTGGATCCTCTCACTTCCCAGCTAAAATTTAGGTTCCCTTGAGATGGATGCTGTGTTCTCCTCCTAGGGAACCCCTGATGTACCTTTCTTCCAGTGCTTGAGCTCTTGTATCTGACTCCTTAGCTCAGGTTTCAGACAGGTTGCTCTTTCCTATCAACCCTTCTGCAGATTGCAGATGATATATGTTGAATTTGTTTGATTATATATTGTCTTTCATTGAATTATATTTATTTATTTATTTAGCATTTTTATATACCGACTTTCCAATAACAGAATTACTGATCAACTCGGTTTACATTATAACAGAACAATCACATTTACAAGTAAATGTCTTACAATGAACAGGTAGATATAACTTGGATAGGTATATATGGGGTTAACCAGTAAAAAGATACATTGCCTAATGTAGGCATGAGTAAAGATACAGTGCCTAATGTAGGTTAGATAAACAGTGCTAATTATAAGACTAGGTTATGATCCTCGACTGCCAAAGTTTACGTGTATTCTATAGATGATCTGAACAGCTCTCAGGTGGATTACCACCGAGAGGAACATTGGCAGGGAAGTTCCGCGGGGTTATGGGAACGCTTGGTTGAATAACCAAGTCTTGAGTCTTTTTTTAAAAGTAGATAAGCATTGCACTGATCTGAGTTCTGGTGGGAGAGTGTTCCAGATTTTGGGGCCCGCTGTGGAGAAGGCTCTTTTGCTTAATGCTGACTTCATCGGTGGTATGTGCAGGTTGTTTTTATAGGCTTGTCTTACTGGTCTGGTGGATGTGTGGAATTGGAGAGGGATTTTGAGCTCGAGTGGTGCCAAGTTGTGTAGTGCCTTGTGGGTTATTGAGAGCACTTTAAAAAGAATTCTGAATTTAACGGGAAGCCAGTGTAGGCTTTTCAGAATGGGTGATATGTGGTCTCTTTTGTTGGACTTACCGTATTTTTCGCTCCATAAGACGCACCTGACCATAAGACGCACCTAGGATTCAGAGGGGGAAAATTTTAAAAAAAAAAAAAATTGTGCTAAACCGGCTCTGCGTCTGGGCGTCTTATGGAGCAAATTAGGGGAGTGCATAGGTTTTTTTTTTCTCCCCATTTTGTTTTCGGGTCTGGGGAGGGCCATTTCGGTCCACTCCCCAGATCAGAAAATTTTTCTTTCTGTGGGAACCCCCAAACCCTTTAAATTAACAACCTCCACCCCCCTGACCCCCCCAAGACCTGCCGAATTAATTTCCTGCAACCCCCCACCCTCCTGACCCCCCCAAGACCTGCCGAATTAATTTCCTGCAACCCCCCACCCTCCTGACCCCCCCAAGACCTGCCAAACGTCCCTGGTGGTCCAGCGGGGGTCCAGGAGCGGTCCGGGAACGATCTCCTGGGCATGAGCCGTCGGCTGCCAGTAAACAAAATGGCGCCGACGGCCCTATGCCCTCACTATGTCACTGAGACCGACCGCTGCTATTGGTCGGTCTCAGTGACATAGTGAGGGCATAGGGCCGTCGGCGCCATTTGTTTACTGGCAGCTGACGGCCCTATGCCCTCACTATGTCACTGATACCGACCAATAGCAGCGATCGGTCTCAGTGACATAGTGAGGGCATAGGGCCGTCGGCTGCCAGTAAACAAAATGGCGCCGACGGCCCTATGCCCTCACTATGTCACTGAGATCGACCAATAGCAGCGGTCGGTTTCAGTGACATAGTGAGGGCATAGGGCCGTCGGCGCCATTTTGTTTACTGGCAGCCGATGGCCCGCGCCCAGGAGATCATTCCCGGACCCCCGCTGGACCACCAGGGACGTTTGGCAGGTCTTGGGGGGGTCAGGAGGGTGGGGGGTTGCAGGAAATTAATTTCAGGTCTTGGGTGGGGGGGGTTGTAGGAAATTAAGTCGGCAGGTCTTGGGGGAGTCGGGGGGGGGGGGGGGGTGTTTGTTAGATTTTGTTTGGTTTTTTTTTTATATTCGCTCCATAAGACGCACATACATTTTCCCCCCACCTTTGGGGGAAAAAAAGTGCGTCTTATGGAGCGAAAAATACGGTAGTTAAGATCCTTGCTGCTGCGTTTTGCAGCATCTGTAGAGGTTTTATAGCGTTAGCCGGGAGGCCTAGTAGAAGTGAGTTGCAATAATCAATTTTCATGAGAATGAGTGCTTGTAGCACTAAACAGAAATCTTGGAAATGGAGGAGAGGTTTCATCCTTTTCAAAACTTGTAATTTGAAGAATCCATCCTTTACGATATTATTTATGAGAGATCTGTAATTCATTTGATTATCAAGGATAACCCCTAGATTTCTGACTTGTGTGGACATTGTTAATTGAGTAGACAGGATGGTACTGGGAAGTGTGTAGGTTCCGTCTTGGGAGATAAGGAGGTATTCTGTTTTGCTTTGATTAAGAATCAGATTAAGGCTAGTGAGCAAGTTGTTGATGGCTTGTTTGCAGGAGTACCAGAAGTCCAGAGATTTTTGGAGAGATTCAGTAATGGGAATCATTATCTGCACATCGTCTGCGTATAAGTAGTGTATGAGATTTAGTTTAATGAGGAGCTGGCAGAGTGGTAGAAGGTATATATTGAATAAGGTTGGAGAGAGTGACGATCCTTGTGGGACTCCCAAGGTGCAGGTGACTGGTTGAGATACTTCATTGTTGACCTTGACCTTATACTGTCTGTTCTGTAAGAATGATTTGAACCATTTGAGGGCCTCATCTCCGATGCCAATGTCTGACAGACGATCTATTAGTGTGTTATGATTGACCGTGTCAAATGCTGCCGAGAGATCTAGTAGGATGAGAAGACAAGGGTGTCGGTTTTCCAGATTTAGTAATATGGAATCCGTTAGTGAAATCAGGAGAGTTTCCGTGCTTCGTGATTGGCGGAAGCCGAACTGTGCTGGATAAAGAATGTTGTGGTCGTTTAGGTATTCAGTTAGTTGTTTGTTTACAACTCGTTCCATGATCTTTGCGATGAATGGTAGATTTGCAATTGGGCGATAATTAGATGGGTTTTCTGGAGAAAGATTAGATTTTTTTAGAAATGGTTTTACGATTGCCATTTTTAGAGGGTCAGGTACTAGTCCTTGGGAGAAGGAGCAGTTGATGATTTGTGCAATGGGTTTGGAGATGGTTTTAGCGCAGGCGGTGAGTAGATTGGTGGGTATGGAGTCTTGAGGGTGTGAAGAAGGTTTGAGCTTTTTTAGAATATTTTCGATCTCTAAAGAAGAGGTCGGTTCGAATTCCCTAAGGCTGGCCTTTTGTGATGGGACCGCAGCTCGAGGTGTAACTGGTGAAATATTGATATTGTTCTTGGACTGAGTTAGGAGTTTTGGGATCTTATTTTTAAAGTAGGTTGCCAATTCTTCTGCTTTGCTTGCTGCTTTATCATCTGGTATGGATGTCAATGCGGGTTTAGTGAGTGATGAGACCAAAGAAAAAAGCGCCCTGGGGTCGAAGATGAAGTGGTGAATTTTTTGCGAGTAAAAGTTTCTTTTTGCTTGGAGGATGGATATTCTGTAGAGGTGCATCGTGGACTTGAATGCTGTGATGTTGGTAGAAGTAGGGTTTTTCCGCCATTGTTGTTCTTTTTTTCTGAGATCTTGTTTTAAGGATTTTAAATTTGGTGTGTACCAAGGTTTTCTATTGTCTTTGTATGCTTGACGAGCTTTGGTGATGGTTGGGCATGTGGTGTCTGCCACTTTTTTGGTAATGTTGTTCCACGACGAAATGGCTGCTTCCACGTTTGTCAGGTCTAGTTGGTTGAATTCATCTGATAGGCAATTGCTGAGTGTTTCCTGGCTGCAGATTTTCTTGAATTGGATTGAGGTATTCTGCCTTCCTGGGGTGGTAGGTAGGTTTATCTTTAGTACGGTGTTGATCAGCATATGGTCTGACCATGGAACTGGTGTGCATGTAGGGTGAGAGGAATGGGTAATATCCTGGTTAATGAAAATGAGGTCCAACGTATGACCTGCTTTGTGTGTGGGTTCTTTAATTATTTGTTTGAAACCCATGAAGTTTAGTGTGTTTAGGAAGGTTTCACAACTAGAAGAGAGGGGGGATACATCTACATGGAGATTGAAGTCCCCCAGGATGATCGCTGGGATGGCGGAGTTGATGTGTTTTACTATATTTTCAATCAAAGGTGACGGATCAGTTTCAAGGTATCCTGGGGTGGCGTATATTAGCCCGATTTGAAGGTGAGAGGATCTGAAGACTGCGAATTCTAGAGAATGGGAGGATATTGAGGTTTGCAACGACATTCCCAGTGTTTTTTTTGCTGCAAGAAGAAGACCACCTCCTCTTTTTTTGAGTCTTGGGATAGAGAATATGTTGTAAGTTTGGGTGGGGAGTTGGTTGATTGTAGAGATATCTTCTGGTTTTAACCAGGTTTCTGTAATTGCAAATACGTCGGTGTTTGTTTCCTGAAGATAATCATGTAGAAGGTGAGTTTTCTTAGTCAAAGACTGTGCGTTTAGCAGCGATAGGGTGAAAAGTGAGAGGCCTAGCAGTTGGTTTAAAGGTGAGATGATGATAGGAATGAATCTTTTTTGTGAGGGGTATGGTAAGGCCTGATTTTTTGCAGATGATCTCTTTACATTGTGGATGATTGGAATGGGTGAACCTGCCATGTTTGGTTTCGAGAAGGGGTAGAGGCTGGGATAATTTTGATGGTGTGAGCTGTTGGATTTAGCGGTAGTAAGCTTTTGAACCTGGAGTGTGCATTCAGATGGTAGGAATCTTTGAATTAGTGAAGTATATCTTTGAGTGAGAGAGGAAGGTTTGTAGGGGTGGTGTTTTGTACTTTGGTGTTGCTCAGTACTTACTGCAGATTATCGGCTGCAATCCGCAGGTGGTCAGTCCTTAGTTGTGTGGGTACTGATATCCTGGACAGTCTGCGGTGGTCTTCTCTCGGGTCTGCACGAAGGGGCGCACAAAGGGGCCAGCCCCTTTGTCGTGCTCCTTCGGCGTGCGACGCCTAGGCGCTGTGGATGATTTAAAGGGTTCCTGACCCTGCCATGATTGGCTGCGCTGCGGGTCTTTCTATATCCAGTAGTATGAGGATTGACGGGGTTTGAATATATGGCCCTGGGAGTTTCAGATAGTGAGCTTCCCATAGAGCTAAAGAGCTGTTGGCTTTCTAGACTGCTAGCAGTTTTACCCTCTCTATTAGGGAGAGCTACATATGCCTCTATAGCAGTCTAATTGGACCAGCACTGGGTGTGCTTCATATTGACACTAGTGTTACATTCAACAGCTCGCGGGTTGACCTCACGAGCCGCTCACTCACCCCTGATGCCGCTGGAGACCTCCAGAAGCTGGGATGCCACTTCAACAACATTGCTCCCTCTGATCCATGAGGATCACACATTGTTCTGCAGCCATCCCTTACAGCTTCCCATAGGCAGGCAACATTCTAAGCTTTAAAGGCCCCTGGTGAGAAGACAGCCAAGGTGCCCTATGATGACATCACAGCGTCTCCCTAAAGGCTCCTTCAGAGGAGCATCAGACGCCTCAGCAACAAGTCTCCTGACGTGCCTTTGGTCTCCAGTGCATGTTGCTATTGTTCCTGTGTTCCCATGTTCCTTTGTTTCTGCGTGCTGGTGTTCCTGTCTTGTTTGTGTTTTCTTGCCTTGCTCCTGAGTGTTGCGCCGGAGGTGGACCCTTGAACGGAGGTGGGGTTGGCGCTACCTGAAGGAGGGATCCTATGGGTCCCCACCATCAGCAGGTGGAGTGGGCTAAAGGATGGAGGCTGGCTGGCGCTTCGCCAATACCAGCCCTCGTTCCCCGCGGGTTGAGCCTTTAGGTGCCAGGGCTGGCTGGACTTAGGTGGGCCTCCATATGTCATCGTCAATGGAAGGATCAAAGGGTCAGCCCAGAGGCAGCAACAGTAGAATGAAAAAGTCTGCACTGGATGAGGCGAAGTCCCGGAGACCCGGGTGCCAATAGAACCAAAGTCAGACAGGGGGCGCCTGAGCAAGAACAGGCTGAAGCCTGAATAGGCCAAGTCCAGGACGTAGACTAAAGAAGCATCATAGGGCAAGCTGGAGTCAGGGCTGACGGCAATCAGGAAGCAGTGGCAAGTGCGAGCTGAGGTCTGTACCAGGAGAGAGACAATGACGTAGTTAGACAATGCAGAAGTCTGGGCTTGGAGAAAGTCAATAGCATAGTCAGGCAATGCAGAGGTCCGGGCTTGGAGAGAATCAACGGTGTGGTCAAGCAAAGCAGAGGTCTGGGCTTGGAGAGAGTCAACGGCATGGTCAGGCAAAGCAGAGGTCATATCCAAGAAGGCAATCCAAGTGTAGGTTAGGAATCAGGAATGCAGAAACGAGGAAACCAGGAACAGGAGTCAGTGAGGATCAGGAACCAGAAGCGAAGGAGAATCACCAGGAGGCAATGAATACATGACCAGCATGGAGACCTGTTGCAAAGGCAATCCTTAGGAACAGAGCCCGGCCTTAAGTACCGGGATTCCGCTGACTTCAACATCCAAGGCTGCGGCCAAGTTCCCACTGCGGGCCCTTCATAAGAGTCAATGGTGTGCACGCCTAGGGAGGGGCGTGGCACTGTACAGCAGCGTCTCTCCATGGGCCACACAGAGAGGCCTGACATGGAGCACAAGGATCTGCAGCTGAGACTGAGGCACTGGGGGTGGCCTTAGGACGGAGCCAGCAGCCCACCACCGCGAGGGATGAGGAACCAGGCACTGAATTCGTCTAAGAGAGGTGAGGAGGCTGGGCCGCGGGTCTGCCGCGGCTGGCACACGTAACACTGAGTCCCTATCTGCCTTGCCTTGTCCTTGCTTTATCTCGACCTTGTCTGACTTGCCCTGCTGTGCCCTAGTCCTTGTCTTGTCTGAGTCTCTGACTTGTCCTGTCTTCCCATGGCTTGGCTTCCTGGATTCTGCTTGGACCTGGACCACTTTTCGATTGCCGCCCAGACCCAACCTTCTGCCTTGGACCTGATCTTGCCTTGTTTGCTGCCTTCCCCACCTCTTGGCCAACTTATGGCATTCATCATCAGCTGCCAGCCCTGATCGTTGCCTGGTTTGGATCCTAGTTCTCTTGACTTCCCTTGGAACCCACCTGCCAGAACCCAAGGACTCACCTGCGGGGAAGTTGGCTAATATAGGTGAAGCTCCAGCCCGTCCCTCTGTAGAGCGCTTCCACCAGCTGTCAGCGTGGGCCTAATGTGCTCGCCCACTAGGCAATGCTAATCATGCCACAGCATTATATAAGAGCAAGATCTGTGTGGAAGGCAGCTAAGAAGTGACTGCTCGATTAGGCCTCTAGGTGATGAGGGATGAGGAACATATGGTCATGCATGATTCCATGCTGGCAACGAGCTTTGAAGAATGTGCTCTCAGCCCACAGCAATAGCTTTCTGTAGCTCTACCCAGGCTGCTACAGCAAGAGCAGAGACCATTCTAGGCTGCATCAACACTGCCTTCCAAGCTGCACCAGCAAAGCCAAAATCTCCATTTGAGGCAGCCTCAATCCATGCACCGGTGATTCCAGCTGTCCCAGCAGCCTCAGTCCATGTACTGGGACTCTGTTGCAGGCTGCACCTGCAAAGTCCAAAACTCTACCCCAGGCTGCGCCTGCAGCATCCAAGACTCTGTCCCGGGCTCCAGCAAGTCCAGCGCTCGCTGTCTTCGTAGCTTCAGTTCTTGCCCAACTGAAGCCATTTCCAACCAAGCCAGCTCCTCTTGTTATAATTTTGTTCCAGGCTGTGCCAGCTGCGCCTGTGATAACACTACTCCAAGCTATGCCAACCAATTCAAATATTCCATGCCAGGCTGTCCAGCAGCTCCACTCTTACACTGTTAAAGTCAGTGCCAGTTTCCTCTACAGCTCCAGTGTCTGTCTCTGTACCAGTAAAGTTAGTCCTTACTGCCCATCCAGCTTCAGCTCTAATTCCTGCATCCATGAGTCCAGTGCCAGCTCTCTGTATGGTTCCGGGTTTTGTTCCAGGTATTTATTTACAAACATTCGATATTCCACTTTTTGCCAGGAATGGCCTTAAAGTGGACTATAATTAATTTAAGGTTTAACAAGTAGAACATAAGAACATAAGAAAGTGCCATACTGGGTCAGACCAAGGGTCCATCAAGCCCAGCATCCTGCTTCCAACAGTGGCCAATCCAGGCCACAAGAACCTGGCAAGTACCCAAAAACTAAGTCCAGTTGTGTTGCGCTGGGAGTGGACCCTTGGCCTGGTGCAGTATTGGTACGGCCCTCCAGTCAGACCCAGAGAGCACCTGCCACCAGGAGGCGGAGCACAAGAGGAGACAGAGGCTAGCTGGAGCTTCACCAAAGCAACGCAGGGATCCCTCAGGTTGAGCCCTTGGTTATCTGGGCCGCCTGATCTTAGGTAGGCCTCGCAGGGTCTCCTAGAGAGAAAGTTCAAAGGAGTGCCCACCACGAACAAGGGTGCACGGTCGGTGTTCAGATAAGGAAGTCCAGAGGTCGCAGGAGGCCAGAATAGAGTGTCCGAGTATAATACGAGAATCAAGGCCAGAGTCTTGATGCAGAATGGTCAGCCAGGCAGGGTCGGTAACAGAGGTCAGTCCGGATGTAGTCAGGTCAAGCAGGAGGTCGAGTTCCAGGTGGCAGACGAGAGTAGTCAGTGTTCCAGGCAGAGGTGAGGGCAGGCAGCAATCGAGAATAGTCAGAGTTCCAGGCAGAGGTCAGGGCAGGCAGCAATCAGAGAATGGTCAGAGTTCCAGGTAGAGGTCAGGTCAGGCAGCAATCATGGAGTAGTTGGTGTTCCAGGCAGAAGTCAGGTCAGGCAGCAATCAGAGAGTAGGCAGTGTTCCAGGCAGAAGTCAGGTCAGGCAGCAATCAGAGAGTAGGTAGTGTTCCAGGCAGAGGTCAGGGCAGGCAGCAATCAAGGAATAGTCAAGAACAGGCAAAGATCAGTACCGTGAGATCAGTCTGAAGAGTACTACCAGGGATGGAGAGACGAAGGAGCAGGAGATGTTGGAACTGGAGACACAGGAGACGCTGGAACAGAGAGACTGGAACAGGAGACACAGGAGCCAGACACTGGAACGCAGGAAGGCAAAATTGCTATCACTAGGTGATTGACCCAATTGCCAAGGCAAGGAAGTGATGTGAGGCACTTCCTTTTGTACAGAGATCAATCTGAGTGCGCTGTGGAGCTAGGACCCGCCCTTGGTCCTTTAAGAGGCCGGCCAATCTGCGCGCGTGCACCTAGGGGCGGGGCCGATGCCACAGAGAATGCTGAACCCTGCCATAAGACCTGGCTGGAGCCGGGAGGTGACGCATTGGGGAATGCCGCTGCGGAATGCCGTGGCTGAGTGGAGCTGATGGCAGACACGAGGGAGGCCGACCCGGGACTGGCTGGCGTGGAGGAAGGGTAAGCAGGCCCGGGAGCGGGTCAGTGTGAGCGGGACGAGCAACAAGTTGGCAATGAATGCCATTTTAATAAAATAATGTCCAGGCCAGAGGTTTTGTCTTCCTTAAGAGCTAGCTAAGGGCAGGCTGCACTTTTTTTCTGGAAAGTGAAAGTGAGGTAGCTTAATTCCAACTGGATGGGTAGTGGAACTTTGCTCCAGACCTTGGGTGCAAAGCAACTGAAGGTCCTCAGTTTTGTGCAGTTTAGTTTAGCGGAAGTAAAGAGTGAGGAGGAAAGAAGAGCCTTCTGTGAGGATCAGAGCAGGGGTGTAGGAGGCCAAGAAATGGAAAAGATACTCCGAGGCTCCGAGGCCTGTTTGTTTAACTATTTGAAGATAAAGCAGAAAGTTTTGAATGTAATTTTGGTTTCAATCTGTAACCAGTGCAGCCTGTAGAAGATGGACTTTACGTGGTCTGTTAATTTGGCACCTGTTAAGGTTCTAGCTGCTATGTTTTGCATGAGTTGTAGTCGCTTCAGGCAGGACAAGGAGATACCTTTCAGTAGACAGCTGCAATAATCTATTTGACTGGTAATTAGTGCATGGATGACCAATACACGGTTGCACTAACTGTGGTAATTGTGTAGTTGCTGAATCTGATGGAAGTGCACAAAAGAAACTTTCATTGCTTGGAGATATGGGCTTCCATCACGAGATTAGGATCAAGGTGTAACCCTAGGCTTTGTACAGAGTCTTTGGGTTGGAGGGGGGTCTTGTTGCTCCAGAGACTGCAGTGATCCTGACCATGCTCAAAATTCCTCAGAAACTGTAACTGCTCCTAGTCCTGCTTTAGCTCCAGAACCCAGGCTGGATCCTAATCCTGGCCTGGCCCGGTCAAATATAAAAAAAATAAACTGCTTTTCCAGGGAGATTCAATCATCAGAGTAACCAATTCGGGAACTCATTTGATGAGGACACAACAGTTAAATGCCTTCCAGGATCCTCAGCTAACAGAAATGCAAACCAGGTGGTCAATGCAATTATAGAAGAAAGTATGAAATCTGATATCAGTGTTATCATCCATCTGGGGATAAACGACCTTGCTAGAAAAGGTGTCCATAAAGTACAGAAAGATTTCCAAAATCTAGGGAAAAAGATTAGCCAAATGGCAATGACTATTGCCTTTTCAGAAGTATTTCCTGTTCATGGAAAGGGAAAGAAAAGATTTTGCCATATAGATAACCTCAATGCTTTGCTCAAAACCTAGTGTAAAGAATGTGGATTTGGATACATTGGAGGCTGGGGCCATGGATGGAGCAATAAAATATGGTAAAGATGAAAAATTTAGATCATACGTTATTAGGCATTTAAACTAGGGAGTGCGGGTGGAAGGAGATGGCCAGTGAATTTGGCATGTTACCCCTGAGTAAAATAAGAAGAGGGAAGAGGAAGAAACAAAATCAATCAGTTCAAAAAAGCAGAAAAGGTGACTACAAAGAGCAGCTGGAAAGCTATGACTACAAATGCTCATAGTCTGGGCAACAAAATCCAAGAGATGCAGGCGCTAATGATGGAGGTAGATTTGGACATTGTAGCTGTTACAGAGACATGGTTCACTGATTCTCATGATTGGAATATGGCCATCTAGGGTAATAACTTGCTAAGAAAAGACAGAGAGAACAAAAAAGGGGGAAGAGTAGCTCTTTATGTCAAAAACAATAAGCAAGCAACTGAATTGCAAGGGACGTAGGGAAGAGAAGAATTATAGATGTCCTAAAAAAAGAAGATGGTGCTTCCATTGTTACTGGTGTGATCTACAGGCCACTGACTCAGACAGATGAACTGGACAGAGAACTCATTGAGGACATCCTAAAGGTGGTAAAGAAAGGCAAATTGTTGCTCGTTGGAGATTTTAATCAGCCGGAGGTGGACTGGAGTATCCCTTCTGCAGGTCTATGAGAAGTAAAGAAATAGTAGATGCTCTTCAAGAGGCTCTGCTCAAACAAATGTTAATGGAACCCACAAGAGAGGGTGTGATACTCAATCTGGTGCTCACTATGTCTTGATGTCGGGATGAGGACTGGACCCCCTACCAGGGGAAGGGCCCCAGTGGATCTCATCACTGGGAGGTGGGGCTGGAGCAGGAGACCCAGCTGGAACTTCACCTATACCAGCCCTCATTCCCCTCAAGTTGAGCCCTTGAGTACCTGGACTGGCAGGACTTAGGCAAGGGTCTTCTGGCGATGCGGGATCCAGGAGAAGAAGCAGCATCAGGGAGTCCGGGTTGAGGCTGGCGGAGATCAAGAGTAACCGTGGACAGTCCAGAAGTCAGGGCAGGTAGCGAACAGGCAGTATGATGAACCAGGCAGGAGATCAGGGCTGGCAGCGTACACACAGGAACCAGGAAGCAAGCCAAAGGTCAGGACAGGCAGCAGATGAGCATAATCAGGATACCAAACTGGTCGAGATCAAGACGACAATCCGAGGAGTCAGGTACCAGGAACAGGGACAAGGGAACCACCGGATCAGGAACAGGCAGGAACTCAGGATCAGGAACGCAGCAACAATGCACTCTGATGAGCTGGACCTGTTGCTAAGGCAAGGAGCAGGGAACTGAGCCAGGCTTAAATAGCCCGGGGTCATGATATCATCTTTGGGGGCTGGGCCGAAGTTTCCCGCCGTGGCCCCTTTAAGAAGCAGCAAGCCCCGCGCACGCACACCTAGGGAGGCATGTCCAGGAAGGAAGTCATCGGTGTCTGGGACCGCGTGGCGCAAACGCCACAGCTGAATTCAGGGCAAGGTCAACCCGCGCCACAGGTGGGGGAGCCCGGAGTCGGTGCCTGCTGAGGCAGGTAAGGGAGCCCGGCTGTGGCGAACCGTGGCCGGGATTCCCAGCACTTCAATGTTCGGGTAGGGGCTCATCTGAGCACCAGTGATCATCAAATGGTGTTGTTCGATTATGCGAATAAGATACAAAGAAGTCACACAAAGACCAAAGTTTTGAATTTCAAAAATACAGACTTTATCAAAATGAGAACGTACCTGAAGGAAGAACTGGAAGACTGGAAGAAAATGGGTGAGGTCGAACAACAATGGACCAAGTTAAAAGGAGCTATTATAAAGGCCACAAATCTATGTGTAAGAAAATTAAACAAGAATAAGAGGAAAAAGAAACCAATCTGGTTTCTAAGGAAGTGGCTGAAAAAATAAAGGCAAAAAGAACGGCATTAAAGAAGTATAAAGAATCCCAAAAAAAGGAACACAGGGAAGAATATCTGTTAAAACTGAGGAACACGAAGAAAGAAATAAGGAAAGCAAAATGTCAAGCAGAAGAAAGGATGGCCAAAGAGGTAAAGTGAAGAGGCAAACATTTTTCAGATATATCAGAAAATGAAGGGAGGTCAGAAGTGATATAGTGAAATTTAAAAGTGACAAGGAGCAATGAGTGATGAGAAACAAAGAAATGGCAGAAATATTAAACAAATACTTCAGTTTGGTGTTCAGTAAAGAAGACCCTGGAAGAGGATTGTTGCTCATTAACAAGACCATAGATGGGGATGGAGTAGATAAAACTCTGTTTACAGAAGAGAATGTATGGGAAGAGCTAGGGAAACTGAAGGTGGACAAGGCCATGGTGCCATGTGAGTTACACCCCAGGATACTGAGAGAGCTCGGAGATGTGCTGGTGGGCCCATTGAAGAACCTGTTCAATAAATCCCTGGAAAAAGGCATGGTGCACAGGATTGGAGAAGAGTGATCCCACTTCACAAGAATGGTAGCAGAGAGGGTTGCTAGACCTGAGGCAGCCTGGATTCACCAAGAGAAGGTCCCGTTAGACAAATCAGATTGATTTTTTTTGATTGGGTGACTAGAGAATTAGATCGAGGAAGAGTGCTTGAGGTGATCTACTTGGATTTCACAAAGCTTTTGATACGGTCCCACATAGGAGGCTTGTGAATAAAATGAGAAGCTTGGGAGTGAGCGCCAAGGTGGTTGCCTGGATTACAAACTGGTTGACTGATAGGAGAAAACGTATAATGTTAAATGGAATCTATTTTGAAGAGAGAAATGTGTTGTCGAGTGCCACAGGGATTGGTGTTGGGAGCAGTTCTGTTCAATATTTTTGTGAGTGACATTGCAGAAGGGTTAGAAGGTAAAGTTTCTCTATTTGCGGATGATACTAAGATCTGCAACAGAGTGGACATGCCTGAAGGAGTAGAGAGAATGTAAAGAGATTTAAGAAAGCTTGAAGAATGATCGTAGATTTGGCCGCTGGGATTCAATGCCAAGAAATGCAGAGTCATGCATTTGGGATGCAATAATGCAAAAGAACTTTGCGTTGGGGGGTGAAAGACAGATGTGCATAGACCAAGCGAGGGATCTTGGGGTAATAGTGTCTGGAGATCTAAAGATGGGAAAGCAATGTGACAAGGCAATAGAGAAAGCTAGAAGAATGCTGGGCTGCATAGGGAGAGGAATACCCAGTAAGAAGAAGGAGGTGATATGACGCTTGCACAGGTCCTTGATGAGGCCTCACTGGGAGTACTGTGTTCAGTTCTGGAGTCCGTATATCTTCTCCCACACGGGCTTCCTGCTACCAGGGAAATCCTACATGGAATGGGGCATTGCAAGGTCTGTCAGTGCGCAGGGGCTGCTAAAAATTTGCACAGTTGTTTTCATCATCTTATGACACTGCAACTTGGAAGTGAAGAGGGAGAAGGAAGAGGGAAAGATTTTAGAAGGAGGGTTCGTCTTCCTTCCCTATCCCCCACAGAAAGCAAGGGAAGGATAACGCCCCTCCTTCTGCATAGGGGCACATGCCGCCTTAATCTAGCCCTGAAAATACCAGTTATTAACACCCTGGCAGCAGCAAGGGCACACACAGCACTGATCCCTCTGAGATGGTGCTGATTTTCCAAAGGAACATACACAGCACCAATAGCACTGATAACGTGCAGGGACTCATTCCCCGGAAGCTCCTGGGGTAGTGTCTCCAGATGGTTTGTTTTGGGCACACTTTGACAGTATTGCACCTCACTCCCAGTTTCTTAAATTCACTCCTAGTACTTGCCTCAATAATTGCAACTGTGCCAAAGAGTTTCTTTCTGGTGTTCATAAGATGTAATTCTGTTTGTAAGCAACAACATATCAAGGTGTACTTGGAAGTTATTTTTAGTCAGGTTGCTGGCACCCAGTACAATCTGGACTATTTCTGTATCTTCTTGCCACATTTTCTTGGTCTCTGATTGCCTCATTTGGTACTTGAGGATCTCTTTCCACACATTGTACAGAGTAGTTCCTTGGAACTGAAACTGCTATTAGCAATGCTGTTCTTGTTTTTTTTTCTCCCCTTTACCAAAGTTCCAGCTGTGTAATAAGCGCAGGGACTGAAGTCTCTGGAGCTCTTACTATATAAGTGCAGGGACCTGGCTCCCAGGAGTCCCTGCTCTCTCAGAGCCCTGCAATCACAGATGATTCTACACTGCCCTTATCCGCCTTCTCCCTTCCATCTGCAGCTTCCCCCTACTCTGTGGCTACTTGCAGGCTTCTTGTTCTTTCGACGCTGCTGCCAAAGCATAACAAGCTGGACTCCAGCATGCTGCAAGTGTACATGAGATGACAGGGTAAGTCGCTCGGAAACAGAATGCTCTTTAGCCGGGTCTAATTAGAATCCAGTAGGATTACCTCTAGCATCTTCTTGGCACCAGAACAGGTCCTATTGTAGCGAGGAGGATTACATCAGCTCCTAAATAATCAGCCGCTATTGTTGTAATTGCACCAAGCTAAATTACTGCGGGGCCCCAGAAATCAGAGCACTTTTCACAGGCTAATGCAGGCCAGCTGGGAATGCTTTCCTTCAAACAGCTGTATGTGCATGCAGAGGCGTACCTAGAGCATTTGGCACCTGGGGTGGATACTTGTTTGGCACCCCCCTTCCCCCCCCCCCCAATATATAATTTTAAAATTTCCTAAACATTGATAAAATATTTCAAAACAGCAGACACATTAAATAACACCAATAATTAAAACTAATAAGGATTTTTAAAATCTCCCGCTCTCCATATCTGTCATCCTAAGATAGTTTAGACTGGGGGCACGCATACACACACACACACAAAATATACTCCCCCTCTCTCATGCACACACATATGTGCTTGGTGAGAGACAGAGGGAGCGTGTGTGTGTGTGAGAGACCACCACACACACACACATACACTTTCTCTGTACCTCTCTCACACACACACACACGCTTCCTCTGGGTCTCTCACACACAGATATAATTCTTCCATCTCTCTCTCACACATACACACTTCCCTCTGTGTCTCTCTCACACGCTTACGCACACATACACTTCCTCTCTCTCTCTCTCTCACGCACACATGCAGACAAAAACTGAACTGGAAACTCAAGCCAGATTCTGTATGCAGTGCAGCAATATAAATCAATCAGAATAGTAAAACCATACTAGCGAGCTGTGCACACCCGCCCACGCATAGCTTCCGCTCTCTCCCCCCACCCCCCACCCCCAGCAGGAAGATTGGAAGGCTGTACAGCAGCAGGAGAGGCTGCCGGCCGCCCTCTGGTTAGGTTCTGCTGGCAGCCCATGGCCTCTCCGGGTGTGCCACTCTGGGCCTGTTGTCTTCATCCGGCAGGGCTTGGGTTCCTTGCCGGCCCGCTGCTCCTGGCTGGAACGTTTCTTCTTCCTGGGTGATGACAAGAGGTTGATTGGTTGCACAGTTGCTGGCAACCCCCTCCTTGTTGTCACATGGGGGCGGACTGCCCTCCTCGCCCCCTCCCCCACCTTAGCACACCTCTGTGTGCACACTAGCTGCAGTCACATTACACCTGCCAGCAGAAGACTTGGACAGGTCCTGGCTGGTGCTAGCAAGTTCTTCATCCCTCTGGCTGCTGGAGATGTCACTGTAAGGGTGGTCAGACCTATCTAGGGTATTAGGGAGTCCTAGTTTTACCCCACTATATCTATGGATATGCAGATGTAGTGTCTCTTTGAAAAGCAGGACTACAAGTCCTGGCATTCAATGTGGCAAAACCAAGACTGGCTCAGCCTATCCCTGATAGCCTGGAGCTACCTGGGAGCAGTATTATTATTATTTGTGGGGCCAGCTCTTTGATTCCACGGCAATCAGGGTTTCCAACAAGCTTTATGTCACGAGGGACAGGCTGAGCCAGTCCTGGTTTTACCCCCATTGCAGCAATGGGCTTTCAGACCAGCTGTTAAGAGGGTGGGAGCTAATGACTTTGACTGTGGGTGTTGACCACTCTTGAATAGCCCTCCCTTCCAGCCCTCAGCTAGCAGGGAACCATAAGTGGATGGGAGAGGAAGAACAACAATTGCAGGCATTTTAAATAGAATCCTAATAGTTCTCCAGCCTGGTGGTTCTGTTATAAATCACGGTTTTCCAACTCTTTCTTGGAGGCACGACTTCACCAAACCTCCTTTTCAGGATATCCTTAATGAATATGCATGAGATAGATTTATATGCATTGGAGACCTGGTGTATGCAAATCTATCTCATGCACATTCATGGTATCCAGAAAACCAGACTAATGAGGTGTGCCCCCAGGACTAAGTTGGGAAATGCTGCGACCAACCACTAAACTATACTTTCTGCTACTCCTGATGCAATTTCCTGGTCATTAGAAATAGAAATGATAATTACTAAAAATGAAAAGTGCAATCCTTTGGGCCTGCGTTATCATCACTTTCTCATCGGGCTTTCATCTCCTTCATTCTGATGTCCCACATAGCAGCGTAAATCTGTGAGTCCCTGCACACCACAAAGTGACGCATTTCCGGAGACCACTTCTGGAGCACAAAAGCCCTTATTTTGTTCGCCAGCTAAGGACAGGGCTGTTTATGCAAACAATGAGAGCATCTGCAGAGACAAAAAAAAAAAAAAAATCCCTTGCCAATCAAATCTGCATCACAAAATGAAATGCTGGTACAATCTCCTATTCTTTCTTGTTTTTGAACATTAGGAGAGTACAATGCTACCAGGTTTGCTTCCAGCAAGCCCTATGTCTGTCGGGAAGCCTCTGCTCATTTCCAATTCATTCGTTCCTAGCTGGACAGAGAAACCTGAGTTCTTGTTCCAGTCTCTGCACACTGCGCTGTGGGCAATTACTGTAAAAAGCCAGCACGGCAATGTTGATACTTCACTCCTTGTAGAACTCTGCACCTGCACAGAAGCAAATGCAAACCATGCATGGAGATTTCATACTGACCTAACTCTGCCCATTCTCATAAGCAGGAAAAGTCTGCGCTCTGTGAAACAGCCTGTGCATGTTTATCTACCTACAGGGGAGGAGAGCACAGTTTTCTGGCATTTTTATGCCGGTAAACACAAATTTTCCCCGCATAAAAAAATCTTTTAAATTTTGCCCCCTTATTCAGATTTCAGTATCAAGTGGAAATCAGAGCCAAAATAATGCACTAAAAATCCTCATAAGCACAGTTTCCAAGTGGCACATCTTTTTCATAAATTCCACAGGAAAATTTAATGCAAAAAGTGCCACCAGAACTTTCTACTCAATCCTTATATTTAGCACTTGGAGTACAAATCCTGGCAGTGCTTTTTTTTTTGCACATGATTTTGCTCACATGAGATTTTTCCTGTGGGCATTTTCTCTTTCCAGAAATTGCAGGAATTGAAAGGCCTCAGGCAACCAATGTGCCATTTCAAAATTGTGCAAGCAAATTGGCTTGCAAGCTTTCTGTACTTTTTTCAGCCTCTTTTTTTGCCTCAAGCCTTAACCAGGACCAAAATCCCCATCCCATTAACAAAGTTGGAAGTTTGCTGTTTTCTCTCACTGGGCTTTAATAAATATCTGTGGAAGGATACTGGTGTGACCACAGAGATCATGGCCACCTAGACTATGACTACGTGATAAAGTAGCTTCACTTCCCAACACTTACCTGCAGGGCTGACTTAACCATTAGGCAAAGTAATGTCAGTAGATTCTAAGGATCTTTTTTTTTTTTTTTTACAATGTTTTGTGTTACTTCAAAAAGTGCCTGGTAAAAGGAGAGAGTTTGTGTCACTGTTACTGAGATGACATCAGAATCTGACTTTTTTTTTATTCTATGATGATTAGCAAGGGGAGCTACTAAATTCAAAACCATGGAAAAAAGTGAAAGTATCAATATCGCAAAATCAAATCACTCAGCATTCAGTGACCATATGTATAACTGCTGTGCAAAATTATAAAACATGGAGGAGAACGCTCATGTAAGGTGACCACATCCAGGGTTTAAGGATGCCACATATCATCGTGAAACATGATCAGGAAAATACTGGGGAATCTTTTTGCTTAGGAAAATGCTGAAAAGCCTTAATGGTCATAGAAAAATTTTGTAAGGTACAGAGCATCATTTTGAAGCACACCCCTGAAGAATATCATGCTTGAAACACAACCAGTATAGAGTGGGAATACTTTTTCATCGTGGCCCCAAATTCTGTGCCTACAGTTAAGTGTTTAATTGTATTAAAAATATTCATAATAATATTAGACTTATGAACTGGGCACGTGAAGGAGATCTATGATGATATGTGGCACCCTTAACTACTGGTTGTTGTGATGACCTTATATTAGAGTTCTCCTCCATGTTTTATAAAATTTAAGCAGTGGTTACTGGTTATACATATGGTGACTGGATTTTGAATGATTTGATTTTGCAAATAGCAAGGGGAAACATCCTAGTTTAGCCCAGCCAGCTATTTTAGGCCAGGATTCATCATTCTTCGCAGACACTGCCGATTCTGCCCCCTCCCTGCCCCGCCCCCTCCCATCCCCGACTCCTCCCCTCCCCCTAATTTGCATGATATCGCACGCGATAAGACAGCAGGTAGCAGATGGCAGTATTCCACAGTCAGCAGCTGGTGCTAAAGGGGTTAATCTTAGTAGAGCCAGCTGATTATGTCACTGCTGCTGCTTGAACAGAGTGTCAGTTAAAAAAAACTGTAAAACAAGTGACAGTTGACAGCAACTAGAAGCAAGAAAATGACATACAGCTGGGGTCAAACTGCCAAAGTTACTAGAATTGTCACTGTTAACTAAGGGGGTCATTTATCAAAATGCTATATGGCGTTTTTGCATGTTAAACACCTTTAAAGCATGCAAAAGCACCATAACGCATGGTGTGATGGAAATCAGAAAAAGGGGAGTTTGTGACCAAGTGGGCTGGCTTCACAATTTTGCAAAGCCCTATCGCACAGCTGTAATGCTGATTTTAACTACACCTTTTTCTTTTGTGTTTAGCTGTGTGATAGGGCTTTAGCTTGTTTTTAGTATTTTAAGCTGCTGGGGAGCCAGCCTACCTATGAGAGAGAGAGAGAGAGCACCTAGCCATGATGCCCTCATACTAGGTAGGTATTTAGATCTCTATATGAGGCCCACCTAGTCACTTGAGGTGAGGTTTAGGTATTAGTGTAGAGATTAGGGGCCACTTTGACATTCAAAGTGAGACGTACAAACAGAACAGTGCTCTCTTGTGAAGATATGATGACCTTCGGAGGGAGGAAACTCACACAAAGATGAGTTGAGTATCAAGCTAGGTTGAGAGAACATTGCACAAATCTCAACTTTGTGTGAGTTTCCTCCTTCCGAAGGTCATCATATCTTCACAAGAGAGCACTGTTCTGTTCGTATGTCTCACTTTGAATGTCAAGGTGGCCCCTAACCCCTACACTAATACCTAGGTTGAGAGAACATTGCACAAATCTCATCTTTGTGTGAGTTTCCTCCCTCCGAAGGTCATCATATCTTCACAAGAGAGCACTGTCAAAGAGGCCCCTAACCCCCACACTAATACCTAAACCTCACCTCGAGTGACTAGGTGGGCCTCATATAGAGATATAAATACCTACCTAGTATGAAGACATTATGGCTAGGTGCTCTCTCTCTCAAAATGGTGCCCCCCCCAGTGGTTGTATGTAGGAAATACAACAATTCTGGCACTTATTGCAATTTGCACTAATACTTATGCAAAGCTCTAAGATAGTGCACTTTGTGATAAACTGCCTATTACCATAAAACACAACCCTTTTCCTATCGCATGTGGTATTTAGTGCATTTTGATAAATCCAGGCCTAAGACAGAACAGTCCTTAGCTCTGCAGTTTCAATAGGAATTAAATGTTATTATTTAATCTTTTCCATTCTTCCTGCTTGCTGTAATGCAAATTTATGTGGTATTTTCATTGTTCACTGTTCCTCCTTTTTAATCATAAACTCATTAGTTTATTTTTGCTGTGCTTTAGACTGATTGAATCCCAGGCAAGTGAGAAGCTGAGTGATCCCAGTGTTGGAATGTGTGATCTGTGGGTACTTCTCTGGGAACTGTGGAGTCACAGTGTTCTCAGAAAAACCCTCAAGGATAGCTTTGCAGGTAGAGAAATTGTCCAGAAGCAAGTGGAAAGAAGTGATATTTTTTTAATTTTATTTGCAATCTATCCCCAGAAATCACATTTATCAAACACTGAGACACTGTTTCATAATTTCTGAAACATATTTAAAAGATTGATGTCAATTCTATGTTTTTACAGGATCATTTTGGGAGAAGTAATAGTGGGGTAACCATGATTGAGGTTAATTATCAAAATTTTAGAGGATACTTAAAGACCTGAACATTAATTGGGGAGAGGGAGTTGGGGGGGGGGGGGTGGGCTAAGGTTAAAGGGTTGCCTATGGCACCTAATACCATTGCACCTGCTTACCCGAATTGCTTCCCAGAAAGCTAGAATAAGCAATGTCATGAAGATGTTCAATTAGCTTGTAGCCAGTTAAGACATCTTTGTCCTTCTTACAGAATACTGTTCTGTTTTCACGGTGCTCTCCAGAAGATTCCACACAATGTCCATAAACACAATGTGCTCCAGAAGTAGTCCCAGGCATATTTTAAATGTTGCAGCAGATGAAAATTGCAAAGCCCATCTCATCTGCCCATTTTCTCTTTCTGTTGCCATACCGTATACCCTCCTTGATCTCTGGCTTCACCCTCACTTCCCCATGCCTAAGCAACCTCTATGCTTATCCCATGAATTCTGTTACTTTTTAAGCCTCTACTACCTTCCCTCAGAGACTGCTCCATGCAACCACCTCCCTTTCTGTTAAGAAATGCTTTATTAAGTTACTTGAGTATAGCTACTTCTATCCTCATTTCATTTAATTTTTTGATTTATATTTCACCCTCCTCCAAAAAGCACCCAGGGTGATTTTCAGTAACATATACATAAATACAATCTATATAAATAATAATGTAAATGTTCGTTTGTTCAAAATATTAAATCTCTGAAAGTTCTTCATCGATTGCTTTGAAATTTTGACACAACATTACATTCGAATACACGTGTGTTTTTATATACCTATATTATATAGATGTCACACCTGTGACAGGTAAAAACATGCTTTTTTGGAAAAACAGCGCCATCTATTGGACGTAAAAGCAACACATGCTATCTACAATATAAATGGGCTCTGACCGACGGACCACAAATGCGCAGTAGAGAGCAGCTCTACCGCGCATGTGCGGACCATAGAGCTCTGCGCTACATGCTGGGTGTCACGGAGGGGAGGAGGAAAGGGCAGACGAGTCGCCGCTCCGAGAAATGGCTCAGCCCGTTCCTCCGCCGCTGGGGAAGGGGGGAGGGAGTAAGGACTGCCGGACAGTTACACACAGGAGGAGGAAAGGGTAGAAGAGTCGCCGAGCCAGTCCGTCCACCCTTGGGGAATAGGGGAGGGAGTTGGGACAGCCGGAGCAGAGCAAATGCAGTAGAAAGCGGCTGTGAAGAGATCACAAGCAGCTGCAGCCTGCAGCAGCCAAAGCGCAAAGAGCTGAACAGAGAACAGCTCGCTTAAACATATTAGAAACGTGCACTTTCTGTTTTCTTTCTTTTCCATTTAACCAGACTGAGCCACAGCAACGCGTGGCCGGGTACAGCTAGTAAAACATAAAATGCAATAGCATAAATATCAAATACATCAATAAAATAGCATAAATATCATGCCATTACCCTTATTATAGAACATTTTGGAAGAACATGGCTTGAAAGTATGTCGGGACTAGAGCTGAGATAAATAACTACAACTGAAGTCTAAAGATTATGATTATTTACACCTGATTCTTAGCAAGTCGAAATACAACAATAATGCATAAAAGGCACACAATCCATACCTGACAATATAATAGCTAAACCAAAGATGATGGGTCATTTCTAGTGTTTGGCAGATGCTGTGCAACATGAACTTTCCAGATGTATACCTCTGAAGAAGGAATAATGTGGTGTCAGAACCTCATCTTTGGATAATTCTGTTGGATAATTCTGTTGATTCAGTAAAAGATAATGGACTACAAAGAATCCAGGATCAATATAGGTAGTAGAACTCTGCAACAGAGAATGAATAATATTTGCAATGCAATAATTGTAACTGATTTTACAAGGAAGCAACTTTAGTATATTATGAAAGGCTGATTTCTAAAATATCCCAGAATGTGATTGGGTGTATTTTAAATCCTACTCTTCTGAATTCTGTGATCTCATACTATCCCCAGAATAGCCTGCCATTCATTAACTGAAAAACTCTACATATTTTTCAGAACTTAATGCCGATTTAATCTGACTTCTGTTAAGCCATATTAACCCTGGTTTAGGTTATCTTGAACAATGCTGTGTACACTCAGTGTTGTATAAAAAATGGATACTGTATTATGCAACTGTTTCAAAACAAAAAAGTCTCTTGGTACTTAGTTCATACTACAACCAATGCTGATAATTTACTTGAAGTTTTAAAAATATTGACAAACTGTCTCTTCTTTTCTTATTGATTGCCCTAACAGCACTTCACTATGTAATCCATCTGTAAGTATTTCAGAGTTGGCATTTGGTTCCCCTGTTGAACAATGCAAAAATTCACTGGACCCCCTGTGTCAGTTTATCTTGGTAAACCGGGCACTGTCAATACTTTGTACAAATGGAATAATTGGAAGTGACTCTGTTTCTATTACTCTCGATCCCTGGATGCTGCTGCAGCCAGTCTTGCATTAAAATAGCCAAATCCACTGTTACTAGCCGAGTCCCTTTGCGTTTTCTGCAGCACTCATTTTGCAAGCTTACCTCAGCCGCGCTGTCTGTGTCGGGGAATTATGAGTATTACTGCAGCTCAGAAAGCTTTGTGCTTAGCTCTTGATTTTCATGTGGACTCCCAAGTCTAAAAATTGTTCATGCTAGAGCTTTGCCATCCATCTTTCTGCCTGGATGCCTCTCACTTGTTCAGTTCACCATTTCATTTGATGTGGTTAGTGCAGTTAGTGTAGCTGGGTTTAAAAAAGGATTGGATAAGTTCTTGGAGGAGAAGAAAATAGTCACTGCTACTACTAGCAAAAGAAACATGGGATAGACTTAGAGGTAGATTTAAAAAACATACGCGCGCGCGCGCGTACTTTTGTTCACGCACCAGGCACGAACAAAAGTACGCTGGATTTTATAAGATATGCGCATAGCCGCGCGTATCTTATAAAATCCGGGGTCAGTGCACGCAAGGGGGTGCACATTTGTGCAACTTGCGCGCACCAAGCCCTGCGCGCGCTGCCCGTTTCCTCCAAGGCCGCTCTGAAATCGGAGCGGCCTCGGAGGGAACTTTCTTTCTACCCCCCCCCCCCAGCACCTTCCCTTCCCTTACCTAACCCACCCCCTGGCCCTATCTAGACCCCCCCCCCACCTTTATCAGAGAAGTTACTACTGCCTCCGGGCAGTAGTAACTTACGCACGCCGGCGCAGCAGGCCCCGACACAGGCCGCTGTGTCGAGCACTCGGCCACGCCCCTGGCCCGCCCACACACCCCCGGACACGCCCCCAATCCCTAACCGTGCCCCTGGCCACGCCCCCGACCACCCCTTTTTGCAAGCCCCGGGACTTATGCGCGTCCCGGGGCTTGTGCGCGCCGCCGAGCCTATGCAAAATAGGCTTGGCGCGCGCGGGGGGGGGTTTGGGGTAAGTTTTTGGGGGGTACGCGCTTATCTTACGCGTGTACCCCTTTGAAAATCTACCCCTTAGTTTTTGGGTACTTGCCAGGTTCTTTGTTTTGGAGAAGAGACGGCTGAGGGGGGATATGATAGAGGTGTTTAAAATCATGAGAGGTCTAGAACAGGTTAATGTGAATCAGTTATTTACTCTTTCGGATAATAGAAGGACTAGGGGGCATTCCATGAAGTTAGCATGGGGCACATTTAAAACTAATCGGAGAAAGTTCTTTTTCACTCAACGCACAATTAAACTCTGGAATTTGTTGCCAGAGGATGTGGTTAGTGCAGTTAGTATAGCTGTGTTTAAAAAAGGATTGGATAGGTTCTTGGAGGAGAAGTCAATTACTTGCTATTAATTAAGTTGACTTAGAAAATAGCCAGTGCTATTACTAGCAACAGTAACATGGGATAGACTTAGTTTTTGGGTAATTGCCAGATTCTTATGGCCTGGATTGGCCACTGTTGGAAACAGGATGCTGGGCTTGATGGACCCTTGGTCTGACCCAGTATGGCATGTTCTTATGTTCTCATGCCGATTACTCTGCAACATTTAAGTAATCACATTTTATTTACCCATAAAGTGTTATTCTAGCTGATGTCTGCAGGGCTGCACCTCTCCTATACCGTTTTTCAGTTTGGGAATGTAGCCAGTTGACAACATGTTCCGTAGCCCCACTATTGTCAACTGTAGTCTTCCCAGTTGATTCTCAATGATCATGCATAGACTCTAGGATTTTAATTTTTATCTTTTCCCATTTACAGTGGAGTCCATTAAAAAAAAAAAAATAAAGAAGATACTTTTGATTTCCTAGAGTAGTCATTGATGAACTTGTAGGTTAGGTGTAGGAAGCTGTTCTCTTTAAAGAAATTGCACTGAATTTTATTAGCCAATAACTGCAGCAACATCCATGTAACTAGAGACCAGATTGACCCTCTCTGAAGAACCAGCTCTATTGCTGCTGCTGCATGGCTGCCTACTATATGTCGCTCTAGGGCAAACCAGCTATCTTGAGGATCCGAGAGAAAAAGTTTCCTTTTAGTTTTGTGATAATAAAGTTATTGATGCTGTGATCTAGTCCCGAAACATTTTCCTCCAGTGAGGTCTTGTCTTGCTCTTCTGTGTGATATATCTTGTCTGTGTAGGTTTAGTCTTAATAATATTTTTGTATTTCTATACTGCCCTTCCAATTTTGGTTTAAGGCAGTTTACAACATTTTTCGGCTATGCTAAGTCTCTGCCCCAAAGATTTTACATTCTAAGTGGGTACCCAAATCAGTGGAAGATAGTGACTTGCCCAAGGTCACCCGAAATGCCAGTGTAAGAAGCAGGATTTGAGCCCTGATTTGCAAACCACTGCTCCAATCCCTAGGCTACTCCTTTCTGATCAGGCTACTAAAAGGAGAATTCAAAACTATCCAAGAACACAAGATATTCAAAATCAAAATGATCAGACATTTCGAAAGAAGTAGAAAGTGCAACATTCCAGAGAGCCTCCTTTCAAACGTCCCCACCAACGCAGTTCTTCTGGAAAAGTAACTACTTTCCCTGCCTCCTGTGCTCCTCCCACCCTCCAAACCACTCACCAGCTTTGAGAAGTGGAAAAGTCTCTCCCCCCCCCTGCTCCCAAGGACCTACTGCCACACAAAGATAGATGGAGCCATTCCAAAATTACAAGTGGAGGGAGTGGGAAAGGACACACACCACAGCACACACAGATTCTTCACCATCTGATAAGCTGCTCTTCCTCTTAAACTGAGCCTAACAACATAAAGGTCTTAACAGAAGCACAGGTTTTCTAACTTCACTTCCAGACAAAATTCTGCCGTCTCTTTGTCACCTTCCTGGCACTCTGCTAATGCCTCAGCCCACTTTTCCCTTCCCCACACAATTGTAATGTGATCTGTGATGCACTTGTATATTCAGGTAATATCATCCTTTGCCTTACATTTCTGATTGATTAGAATCATCTGACAAGACCCCTCCTTTGGTAAAGGTAGCATAGTTTTGCCAGAGTTAGATTTTGTCAGACAAATCTAAATCAGTTTCTTTGTTTGGCAGCCAGAGAATTAGATCAGGGGACAGCACTAGATGTCCTTTATTTTTTTCTATTTCAGTCATGCCTTTTCACTGGTAGCTCAAGGCTCGTTACCTACTGCATGTGAATGAATGTATTTTTCCTGCCCCCAGAGGCCTTACAATCTAAGGGCTTCATTTACCAAGCATTTTTTCCCCATAGACAGAGAATGGGCGTAAAGCCTTAATAAATCCAGCCTTAAGTTTTTAACTGAGGCGAAGGGAGATGAAGTGATTTGTCCAGGGTCACAGAGAGCAGCAGGGGATTTGAATCCTGGCTTCCCTGGCTCTCAGCTCACTGCTCTAACCATTAAGCTGCTCCTTCATCGGGATTTCAGCAAGGCCTTTAACACAGTTATGTCCATCAACCTATAAATGAACTGAGTGTCCTAGGGATGGATCCTAAATTGATTGACAGGGTTGGAAACAGATTAAGTGGGAGGAGTCAT
The DNA here is from genome assembly GCF_901001135.1 of Rhinatrema bivittatum. Taxonomy (NCBI): domain Eukaryota; kingdom Metazoa; phylum Chordata; class Amphibia; order Gymnophiona; family Rhinatrematidae; genus Rhinatrema; species Rhinatrema bivittatum. The sequence goes on from NC_042619.1 coordinate 299,848,274, forward strand.
AGGATGGTCATAAATGGAGTTCTCTCTGAAGAAGAGGGTTACCAGCGGTGTGCCGCAGGGATCACTCCTCGATCTGGTTCTGTTTAACATGTTGGTAAACAATACTGAAAAAGGGCTATGGGAAAGGTGTGTCTGCAACAGGGTAGACATCTGGAAGATGAGGAAAACATTAGGAGGGATCTAGTGAAACTGGAGAAATTATCTAGAGTTTAGCAGTTAAGATATAATGTTAAAAAATGCAAGCTCGTGTATTTGGGTTGTATAAACCCAAAAGAGCTATACAGTATAGGAGGTGAAATTCCTTGCACAAAATAAGAGCAGATCTGGGGGTAATCATATCTGATGATCTTAAAGTGGCCAAACATGTAGATAAAGCGACAACAAAAGCCAGAATGATCCTTGGGTGCATAGGAACAGGAATAGACAGCAGGAAACAAAAAGAGTTAAATGTTGCCTGTATCTGCTGAGATTTCATTTGGAATACTCTGTACAATTTGGGAGACTGCACCTCTAAAAGGTTCTAAACTAGATGGAGTTGATCCAAAGGGTGGCTACTAAAATGGTCAATGATTTTCATCATACAGCATATGGGGATAGACTCTGGAATTCCCTCCTTGACTCTTTAAGGCTTTTGACCAATTTCCAAGGGATTTAAGAAAAAATTGAAAACCTATTGATGTAGCTTGGCTTTTAAGCATCTAGGGTCTTTCTGAGTTCCTCTCTCCACTTTGCTGTGTTACAGAAAATGTGTTATTTTATGCTTTTTATATTGTATTCATAACTTCTTGTGTTTTATATTTTATTGTGTATGTTTTTATTGGAAACTGCTTTGATCTACATCGAAGAAGCGGTATACAAAAATTTTAAATCTATATAAATAAAAATGTAAATGTTCATTTGTTCAAAATCTTAAATCTCCGAAATTTCTTCACCGATTGCTTTGAAATTTTGACACAAAGTTGCTTTCGAATACGCCCGTGTTTTTATATACCTATATTATATAGATGTCACACCTGTGACAGGTAAAAACATGCTTTTTTGGAAAAACAGCGCCATCTGTTGGACATAAAAGCAACACATGCTATCTACAATATAAATGGGCTCTGACCGACGGACCGCAAATGCGCAGTAGAGACCATATGCGGACCATAGAGCTCTGTGCTACATGCTGGGTGTCACAGAGGGGAGGAGGAAAGGGCAGACGAGTCGCCGCTCTGAGAAACGGCTCAGCCTGTTCCTCCGCCACTGGGGAAGGGGGGAGGGAGTAGGGACTGCCGGACAGTTACACACAGGAGGAGGAAAGGGTAGAAGAGTCGCCGAGCCAGTCCGTCCACCGCCGGGGAAGGGGGGGAGAGAGTTGGGATGGCTGGAGCAGAGCAAATGCAGTCGAAAGCGGCTGTGAAGAGATCACAAGCAGCTGCAGCCTGCAGCAGCCAAAGCGCAAAGAGCTGCACAGAGAATAGCTCGCTTAAACATATTAGAAATGTGTGCTTTCTCTTTTCTTTCTTTTCCATTTAACCAGACTGAGCCACAGCAACGCGTGGCTGTGTACAGCTAGTATACAAATAAATGTATACCCTGGAGGAAAGCAGGGAAAGGGATGATATGATACAGACATTTAAATATGTCACTCACTTTCTCCACACACCCTCTCTGATTTCCTCCTTCAATCAGTGTACTCCCCAAATCCAGTTCTATCCTCTCCTCCCCTCTAATCTCACTCCCCTCTCCCACTCTTGCACCCTTTGCAATTCCCTCGTTCACCCTCCTATCCTGGCTTGGGACTAAGAGGAGGACAGCAGCAGTATGGTGCCTCGGGTGGCATCCTCCTCCTCTGCTGACCAGGCTCATCCTCTCACTTGGAATCACGTGACACACTGCAGTGCCAAATGGCTGAAAGCATGACACAGCAGCAGAGGAGGAGGATGGAGGCTGAGGCACCATGCTGCATTCAAGATGAGAGGGGTATGTGAAGGAATCATAGGGGATGTACAATCTCTGCTGCTACCATGGCTGCTGCTTCCATTTTTGTCTGGAGCCAGTGGGTCGGTCCCCCAGAATGTTTTTGCAAGGACTGGCCAATTCCACAACAAGGGCCAGAATTTGCAAATGCAGACTTGCTGGAGACCAGAGGCTTTCATAACAGGCATTTCAAAGACCTGGTGGAAAAGGGATAATCAGAGACACTGTGATGATTATTTATTTAGTGAAATATAGAGTCCACTTCCTTAAAAAAAAAAATGCTTGAAGTGGATTAGCAATTTCAAAATATACAATTACAGGGTATGAAAACAGCATTTAAAATACAAAGCAAGTCATAGGCAATGCATAAATTACACATTATATAAAAGAAGCCAGTTATAATATATAAAACAAGTAATAAAACAAAATAACTCATAATATAATACATCAGTCAGACACCATTATACAACATCAAACAAAACCAGTCTGTACATATGTTAATTGCTACACAGACTCACAGTCAAATTCTATAAAATAATTAATTGCTTAAAACAGCATTATTATTTGATACCAGGATGCAAAATATATTGAAATGACAGAGTGGATCAAACTGGTGATAGGATGGTCCTATATGTTAAGGATGGCATGCAATCAAGTTGAATATAAGTTCTGCAGGCAACAAACTTCAGTCTGGGATCTCTATGGACAGAAATTCCATGTGTGATGGGGCAGAGTATAGCAATGGGGATATATTACTGACCACCTGACCAGAATGGTGAAATAGATTGAGAAATGGTAACATAAAATTGGAAATATGATGATAATGGGAGATTTCGATTATCCCAATATTGACTGGGTGAATGTTTCCTCAGGACATGCTAAGGAGACATCTAAAATTTCTAGATCCAAAAATGACTACTTAGTGGAGCAGTTGGTCCTGGAACTGACAAGAGCGGGAGCCACTTTAGATCCGGTTCTGAGTGGAATGCAGGATCTGATGAAAGAGGTAACAAAGGTGGAACTACTTGACTACAGACTGGGCCCCTGATGAAAGGAAACACTTCAGCCTCCTTGAGGGGGAAAGCCCCTGCAGGGCTCTCTCCAATAAGGAGGGGTCTCCAGGCTTACCAGTTTGCTGACAGCTCCCTCCAGTCTCCTAATCCATTGTGAAGTATCCTCCTGCCAAATACTGAACCAGCATTATATAGACATAAAAAAAAACACTCCCCCAAGAGGATTTTCTTCTCAACTCTCATTAAAACCCATTATTAACTCCATCTAGAATATTCCCTATTGAATAACATACAACAGGTTCCATAAGCCATCTAGTGGAGGTTCCTTGGTACTGCACATGGTGATTTTATCCAGATCACCTAAAAAAGTGCTGGGGCTCCCCCACCCAAAATTTCTTCCCAAACCATACTCCAAAATATGGACCTGATTTAGGGGCTCCATCACATCTATATTTTTTCAGCTTTTTTTCTCCTTTTAACCATTTTGTGAATTAATTTGAGAACACATACACATTTTTGACGACAAATTATCCTGACTCTAAATTTGGAAAAAGCACCAATGGTGCCTCTCTCTCTTTCAACCTTCTTCCCCTACCAGTGCTTTTCCAATGCCAAGACGATGGTAGAGGAGGTACAGCTTGGAACATTGCCGCTCGCTTATGCCTGCTACCGGCAGGAGGGACGATGGGAAGGGGGAGGATCGTGCTGTGACTGAACCCTGCAGCTAGTTGCAGGGAGCTGGGCTACCTTGGGAGTGCAGGGCACTAGATGCTTGCTTTGATTTCCCCCAGCTCTTCTCCCCCCTGCATCTGAATACCAGCACATTTCTTATAGAATATCTTGAGTTTCACAAGGTATTTGATAAAGTCCCGTGTAAGAGATTCCTCCGGAAATTAAAAAGTCATGGGAGAGGAGGCAATGTCTTACTATGGATTGGTAACTGATTCAAAGGCAGGAACCAAACAGTAGGTTCAGATGTTCAGTTCTTCCACTGGACAGAGGTAAATAGTGCAGTGTCTCAAGGATCTGCACTGGGACTGGTATTGTTTAACTTAATCATTAATGATTTGGAAAAGAGAGCAATGAGTGAGGTGATCAAATCTGCAGGCAACACAAAAGTTATTAAAAATAGTTAAAATGTAAACATACTGTGAGGAACTGTAGGGGGACTTTGGAAGACCGGGAAACTGGGCATCTAAATGGCAGATGAAATTTAATGCGGACAAGTGCAAAGTGATGCACGTTGGGAAAACCAATCCTAACTATAGGTATGCAATGCTGGGTTTCACATTGGGAGACACCACCCAGGACAAGGATCTTGGAGTCATCGTGGACAAAACAGTGAAATCCTCAGCTCAGTGCGCGGCAGCAGTCAAAAAAAGCAAACAGAATGTTAGGGATGATTCAAAAAGGAATAAAGAATAAATCTAAAGATATCATAATGCCTCTCTATAAATCCATGGTGCTACCACACCTTGACTATTTTGCGCAGTTCTGGTAGCCCCATCTTGAAAAAGATGTAGGAAAACTAGGAAACTTACAGAGAAGTACTGGACTTGGAGAAGACTGAGAGGGGGTGCAAAAGGTTTCTATGCTGCATTCAGAATCCTTCACTTTTTCCACATTTTGTTACATTACAGCCTTTTTCTAAAATTGATAACATGCATTTTTTCCTTCCTCAATCTACACACAATACCCCATAATGACAAAGTGAAATCAGGTTTATAGAAATTTCAGGGAATGTTAGCAGATTGAAAACAAATTGAAGAAAGTATCTTTGCAGTCAATGAATAATTAAGCTGGAAGCTCATAGACTAGTGCAGTTAGAGAGAGATAATTAGGGGGAGGATCCATTCATTTGGCAGCTGCCCATTGCAGGGCTGTAAAGGATATCCCTTGCAGGAGCTTTTATAGCAGAGCTCCGCAAAGGACTCTGGGGGCAGTCTTAGCTGAGCATTTGAGAGGAAGGTTGGAGATTTCCAGAGTTGCATTTTGGGCCTACCTGGAGCCTTGGAAGCCATCTGAGTTCCTCCAGCGTGGGTCTGGGCATTCCTGCTGTGCTCTCCTTCACAGATACAGAGGGTGTCCAGGGAATAATTTGGATTTTTTGCACATTTTGCTTGGTAGGAATCCCGATGAATCCCTGGACCTTTCTAAGACACAGGGACTGGGGAAACTCTGTGCTGAAGACACCCAGAGTTAAGGAAGACCCACCCATCTGAGGTGGTGACCTGCTGCAAGGGAGATCCGGTGTTATTTACTTTTTTTGGGACAGAAGAAAGTTTATTTCCCAAGATTTGGGAGGAAGTGTTTTCTGTCCCTCTTCCTACACATCAGTGAACCTGTGAAATGTGCAGTTCCATCAAGGATTCCTTCCACCAGGGATCCCATCAAGATCCAGTACATCTAACTGTGAGTAAGAAATCATTTTTATTTAGAGAGGACACCCAATCGGAGTCTTCACAAAACCTTGGGGAGAGAGATAAATTTACTCTCTGTGCAGAGACAGACTTTTGCCTAACCCAGGAGGGTGGCTGGATTCACGGCCTTGTTAAGAGACTCTTGCACGGACAGAGGACACAGAATTGTTAATAAAGAAAGAGAAAGAACTGTGGAGCTGGAAATTCATATTTATTGTGCCATCAGTCCAGAGGTTTTTTTTTATAATAAAGTTACTTTTGGACACTAATCTAGTGGTCCCCGTGTCTTCTGTGGGCACACAGCACACAACATCTAGGCATTCACCTCACCCAGGGATTTCAGGAGAGGAAGTCAGTCACCCCACCCTGGGACCTGAGAGGACTCCTTTCTTCACCACCACCCCCGAGAGTTAAGGGAGACAGAAGAGTTAGCCAGGGACCCTACTCAAAGAGACTGTAAATTACTTTATGGCCCCACTCATTCCGGATATGCACACCGGGGTGGGGGTTACATTCCAAACACTCCGGAGACCCAGTGCACCACCCTTCCTGGACTCTGTAACTTCTTTCCCCGTTCTGCCTCCTAGCCCAAAAAAGATTTCACTTCTTCAGGCCCTGTCCCTCAGTAGGGCCTGACCCCACCAAGGGTCCTGCGCAAGGAAAGACAGCTGCTCCCTCAGCCCTGTGCTAAGGCTGCATTTCAACCCCTGGACTCCTCTTACTGCATCACTTGGATGCAGGGGGAGGGATTTATACACCCATATGAGGAGTGGTGCAACTCTATCACACTAACACCACACTGCCATCACACATAAGAGCAGGGGTCGGGAACCCATGGCTCGCGAGCCAGATATGGCTCTTTTGAGGGCTGCACCTGGCTCGCAGACAAGTGTCCCCACACTTTCCCGCTGACCCAGCTGCTCCCCGGTCCTCCTCCGCCCGGGCTTAAAATGCTGTCAGCCCGGGCGGAACGCGGCAGGACAGCTGGAATCAGCGGCACCGGCGTGCTCTCTTCTTCCCGCCCCCCCCCCCATCCGCGGCCCGGAAGAGGAAGTGGAGAGTATAGGGTGCGTGCGCGGCAGGAAGAGGCCACGCTAGTGCGCTCGGCATCGGCCCGAAGAAAAGAAGACTGAGCAGCGCGGCTCGGAGGAAAATGAAGAGGTTCAGCCGCGGCCGATGGCACTCCGCCTCCGCAAGGGCTGAAGATGAAGGAGGTTAGCGTTGGGAGGAGGCTGCTGCTGCCGCGAGTTCCCGGGTGGGGGTGGGGGAGAGAGAGAGTGAATGAGCGAGCAAACACACATGCTTGCTCGCTCATTCACTCTCTCTCTCCCCCACCCCCACCCCGGGAACTCGCAGCAGCAGCAGCCTCCTCCCAACGCTAACCTCCTTCATCTTCAGCCCTCGCTGAGGCGGAGTGCCATCGGCCGCGGCTGAACCTCTTCATTTTCCTCCGAGCCGCGCTGCAGTCTTCTTTTCTTCGGGCCGATGCCGAGCGCACTAGCGTGGCCTCTGCTTGCCGCGCAGGCACCCGATAGTCTCCACTTCCTCTTCCGGGCCGCGGGGGGGGGGGGGGCGCTGTGTGTGTGTGTGTGAGAGATTGCATGTATGTGAATGATTGAGAGCCTGTATGTAAGTTTACCATTGGGAACCTGTATGTGTAAGTTTGTGATTGAAAACCTGTTTGTGTGAAAGAGTATGTGTGTATGATTGAGATCCTTTGTGTGTGAGAGAGATCATGTGTATGTATGATTAAGAGCCTGTGTGTATAAGTAAGAGAGAGAGATCATGTGTGTCTGTGTGTGATTGAGAGCTGATTTAGATGAGGGCGCATGTGAGTATGTGATTGAGAGCCTGTGTGTAAATGAGAGAAAGAGAGGACATGTTTGTAAGCATGTGAATGAGAGTCTGTGTGTGAGAGAAAAAGACAGCATGTATTTATGTGATTGAAAGCCTGTGTGTGTGTAAGCGTGAAAAGATAGACAGCATGTGTGTAAATGTGTAATCAAGAGCCTATATAAGTGAGAGAGAAAAAACATGTGTATATGTGAGTACTGAGAGCATGTGTGTATAGGTGTGTCATTGAGAGCCAGTGTGAGAGAGAGAGCGCTGGTATGTGACTGAGAGAGGAGAAAGTTCCAAGCAAACCACCCCACCTCCTGCTAATTCAGAACAATCTCAGGACACCTGGATATCAAACGTTCCCAGGTATGCAGAGCAAAAAAAATTTTGTATCCTTATTATTTTTCATTACTGGGTCTTTGTGTCTGCTATTTTGAAATATTTTGTTGGTATGTGGAAATGTTTTATATGAGTTTTTAATTATTGGATATTCCACTCATCAGCTGTTTTGAAATATGTTCTTTTTGTTAGTACAGTTTTACTGCTGATGATTTTATATTTCTTGATTTGTTTTATAAGGATGGGTGATGTTTCTTTTTTCCTTTGTTACACTGCATACAGACTCTGGCTTGTTGCAGTTTCCAATTCAGTTTTTTCTGCATGCTTCTTGTTATGCGTTTTGGTCTCTTTATTCTATGTTAGGTGAGGGACAGCACGTGATTCAGGTGAGGTTTTCTGCTGGCGTGTAGTTTGTGTGTAGGACTCTATAGCAGCCTGACTTGGTCCGTTTTCCTAATAGGAGATGTATTGGTGTCTTAAGGCCTGGTGTAATATTTTCAGAGACTTATTGTACTTTAAAAGTGTGATCTTACATAAAATGCACACATTTACTTGTATTTAGTTTTAAACATATTGTATGGCTCTCATGGAATTACATTTTAAAATATGTGGCGTTTATGGCTCTCTCAGCCAAAAGGTTCCTGACCCCTGCATAAGAGCATTGTCTGGATGGAGACCTCTGACTTTGTTGCTGGTAAGCTGACCTGTTGAGGCCACTGATGCTACACTGCTAAAGGGCATCCACAGCTAGAAAAGGCCAGAATTGGGCACCGCGTCACATCAATAAATATTAAATCTGTGGGAACACCAGACTCCGCTGAGGACTGATTATGTAGTTACAGTGAAGAGTAGAGTCTTTCTCCCAAAAGAAGATCCAATCTGACATCTATTAGACTTACTTGAAAACAAAGAAATGATGTATTTAAGCTGAAACCCATCCACAAGCTGCACACCCATATTTCTGTATGTATACATATATTCAAATATATAAATATAAACAAAGGAATGTGTATATATATATTTATTTCAGAGCTTTTATATATATTTATATATATATATTTATATTTCAGAGCTTTTATATATATATATATATATAATTATATACACATACCCTGCCTATAGATTAGCCACTGACAGATTTCCAAGTGGGTCATTGTGCAAGGAGGCGCATGTCGCATCCCATTCTGTGCTGAGACGAAGCTCAGGGAACATGCTGCATGACAGTCTGGGTAGGTGCAGGAATGCGCTAAACAAACTCTTCATCTGCTGTTATCTGTCAGAGGACTCAGACATCTACTAAGCTCACTTCTCTCTCTTGTACCCTGAGAGCATGTGTGTGCCAGCATGTACCTCCAATCTTGCAAGACCTGGCCCTAGAGGCAGTCCTGCCCATACAGCAAGCCAAGCAGGACGCTGCTCTGAAGAGGCTTCCTACGAATCCCCAAGGCTCTAATGTTAATGTTGCTGACATACGTTAATATATATAGCTTTGTAATGTTTTTTACGAAATACGTTGATTTAGATTTATGTAGAAGGAGCTTAACATTAGTTTAATTTTTTACCATTTTACTTAAGGCGATGTTATTTCTACTTGTGTACATGCCAAATTATGTAAACCGAGTTGTCTGCACATGAACTTAGTCATATATGTTGAATAATTCTCCATTTGTATACATTCAAAATCATGTAAACCAAGGTGATGGTACCCCAACTGAGCATCGGTATATAAAACCACGTAAATAATAATGATAATAAAGCACTAACATACAGTGCTATACATCTTCAGAATCAGAAAATACATTCAGGACCTACTGGGCCTTATCTACTGTCTTCTATTATGCTACTCTGTTATTTTCTCTATAATATGGAGCAAGCAGCTGACTTCCTGCAGTGTGTTATATCAGAACCTGCATGCAGCTAGCGTCTGGAGTCGTACAACTCACTGCCTCATCTGGTCTGCTAGGAAGTGTGCGGTGAGGAAGAATCTGACTTCCAGACTCCTCACAGAGGTCACATCGAGGTGCCAGTCAGGGGCTAGTATGCCACTTCAGCCTCCCCTCTCTTTCTGGGGTCCACATCTGCCTTCTCAGTGCAAGATCTTGTACAGTCAGCCCTGAAAATCAGGATTCCTGATAGTTTAGTGGCTGAAAGGAAGGATGGGTAGGGCCCATGTCATATGGGGGCCTAACACTTTTCCCTTACTCCTGTGTTCAGTTCACCTGAGTCTGTAGTTCCTTCTTCTTTTTACTGTTTCCATCAGCAGTTCTCCTCCTTCCTGTCTATCCTCCTGAGACTAATTACCTTTGCATCCTTTGTAAATAGTTGTCAGGTTAGAAGCTCCTGCAATACAAACCACACTGGGAATAATTTCTCAATGTTTGTTTATTATTAGATAAGGTAACTCCATAAACATCCCCTGATTTATTGCAGATACAAATTAACAGGTAACACTGAGCAAGGTTGTACACACCTACAGTTAAATCCAGTCCACTTATCCAATCCAGGTCAGTTTTCACAATATTCCTCTTCATGAACAAACACATACAATACCTGAAACACCATGTCTACTTATGGACTTAACACAGAGCTTCAGTACATTCACATTATATAACATCAGTTTGCACAGAGAGAAGAGCTCATGAGTTTTCCACCAGGATCCTACACCATCTGTTAGCCTCCTACACATCTAAATGCTGGGAATACCTTCCGGCATACCTTTTGAATCCCTTGAGATCCAATCCAAATCTTGAGGGGGGGAATCATATGCCAGGCTATCAGTTTTCTGAGCCTCGCATTCTCAGAGCTATCTTTTGGCTCTACATATAGCATACTAGCTCTGAACCAAGTAGACCTTCGAGTTCAAGGCCAGTGGTAACACTGTTTTGCCCTAACAATTGTAATACATTACGGGAGAGGATCTATGAAGACCTCTATGTGTCTGATAGTGAAGTGTTTTTGTGCACGGCTTAAATACCAGTGGATGCTGGAGTGTGTGGACCTCTTCCTTTGAGTTCATCTCTCGTTCCTCATGTGTGATAAGAGCTGTTGTCGTTTGTGGATGTAGACAAAGAAGATATTTCTAGTCCAGCTTCTCAGAATATTTAAAGCTTAGGGCGTCATCTTTACCATATGTAAACCGTGTTTGAGAGCTATACTGATGTTGTTTCCCAGGCAGGCTCGGATTTAAATATAGGCAATGTAGGAAATTCTTGCTGGCAAGAGATCTTAACAAGTGCTCCTGCTCCCATGCCTTCATCTGGGCCTACTCCTGCCATGGCACCATTCATCCTGTAGAGCAGCCATGTCCATCAAGAAACCTCAGCATGGGGTCTGCAAGCCCTGCCACCTCCTCCTGCAGGGACTTCCTCTTAGCACGGAAACTCCAGTGAGGGGGCAGGAGGGCTTGCAAGCCCTGCACTGAGGTTTCTATCGGAAGTTGGCTTCTGCTGCAGGGCATGCTGAGAGAGGGGAGGATCTGGGTAAGGACGATGAGGGGCTTGCTCTCCTCACATCACCAATGACTTCTGGAGGGGAACAAACTCCCCTCCAATTACTGAGGGGACCTGAGGAACCCCTCCTCCCATTGTCTTTGGATGTTCCCATTTTAAATTTGGCCTTGTTCCCCCCGTCAGCAGTATGTGCAATAAGTAGGAGGCTTTCTCCAGCATAAAACACAGGATTCCTGATTATATGATGCTATCCACCAGGGACCTTTGGCAAGTCTTGGGAGGTAGTCCCCTCGCTACCTCTCTGCATCAGGTCCCCCCCAAGACTTGCTTTTTCGGCTTCTTCCAACCCTCGGATCTTCTCTGGCACCCTCTTCAGCCTTCACCTTGTGAGCAGTTCCATCATCCTTTGCAGGAGTGGCACCTGGGAGATTAGCTTATCCTTCCAGGCCTGTGGACGGACCTTAGCCTTCCCCAAGGTGTATTTGTCCTGATAGCACTGCCGCCAGGGCTTATGAAGTTTAGCATCCTTATGAACGAGGCCCGGGTCCTCCCTTGGAAAGGGCTCTGGAAACATTGGCTCTCTGGGGTAATGGCTAGGTGGAATCTTTGTATGCTGATCCAAAAGGGCTTTGAAACTCAGGCAATCCTGCCCAATAATCACGAGGTAGGGTAACCAGGAAAGTACTCCAACCTACATCATCCCTTGACTGGCTGCTGGGATATCATTAATGGTCTCTGTGAACACATGCCAATGTCACTGCTTTTCCAGCTTAAAAATGGATCTGTTTCAGCAAATCGCTCCACACCAGCATTTTGACAATACCAGAGACCATAAGCACTTGGGTAGGAACCCCATTCAGCTCCACTGGTATCACACATTTAGAGGCTCCCTAACTGGAGACATCTATTAAGCTGAAACAGTAAGAAGTTACCACATTAGTGTCCATTGCCACAAGTTACATGTGGAACAGTCTAAGAACATAAGAACATGCCATACTGGGTCAGACCATGGTCCATCAAGCCCAGTATCCTGTTTCCAACAGTGGCCAATCCAGACCATATGAACCTGGCAAGTACCCAAAAACTAAGTCTATTCCATGTTACCGTTGCTAGTAATAGCAGTGGATATTTTCTAAGTCAACTTAATTAATAGCAGGTAATGGACTTCTCCTCCAAGAACTTATCCAATCCTTTTTTAAACACAGCTATACTAACTGCACTAACCACATCCTTTGGCAACAAATTCCAGAGTTTAATTGTGCATCACCTTGCACTTATCCACATTAAATTTCATCTGCCATTTCGATGCCCAATTTTCCAGTCTCACAAGGTCTTCCTGCAATTTATCACAATTTGCTTGTGATTTAACTACTCTGTACAATTTTGTATCATCTGCAAATTTGATTACCTCACTCGTATTTCTTTCCAGATCATTTATAAATATATTGAAAAGTAAGGGTCCCAATACAGATCCCTGAGGCACTCCACTGCCCACTCCCTTCCACTGAGAAAATTGTCCATTTAATCCTACTCTCTGTTTCCTGTCTTTTAGTCTCTCACTAAGTGTCCTCGCTCCAAACAATGGAAGCATGTCAAGCAGACTAAAGGTTGCTGCTGGGGTGACCGGTTCAGTTGGTCCTGTCTCAGATGTTCCAGGCTCTGTCGTTCCCTCTCTATGTTGAGGAGTTTCTCTCGGCAGCATGGTAGTGCGGGCATGGACTGGGCCTGGTGGTATGCCTCTGCTACCTCCAGGGCTTTTTCCATCTTCAGGTCCAGATGCCAGTAAACCCACTGTTGCATGGGTGAACAGAGACTGTCCTGGAATTGCTCCAGCAAAAATGGCTTTGGCCACCTCCTCTCAGTTTTCCTATTCTGATGCAGCTACTTCCAGGCGTCATCTTTAAGACAGTGAAACAAGTTCCTAGGGTTCTCTCCAGCCTGTAAAACTCCTCCTCAAAACTGCTGCTGAGGAGGGTTGGTGACACTGGCGGTGGACAGGCCACAGTAGTTTGCACTGCTTGGTCTATCTACATAACTGTGGTATTTTGCTGCATCACCTGCATTTGTAATGTTTCCTGCTGGGTAATTTGCACTTGCAGGACAATCTGCAGCTGCTGTTGGCCAGTAGCAAAAATTTGGATTACTTGCTCCATTTTAAATGATTGTCCAAGGTGTAGTAAAGCAAACAAAACAAACAAAAAAAAACAACATGCTGGCCTCTCCAGCCCTTACTTAATGCTTGACCCCTCTCTAATCAGGCGCGGTTAGCCCCCTTGGCCTGCATACAAGCTGGGTTGGAACCGGGAAGGCCCTAGGAAAAGAGAGAGAAAAAAAAAACTCAGCAAGTTGGGGTTTTTTTTCAGTGCGCAGCAGAGCCACACCATTTCTTCAGCTGCTACAAGGCAGCACAACAAACTGTAACACTTCATGGTACTCCCTAGGTTTTTCCCTCTGTGCCTTGCTTAGTGCCACAATTGGAGTAGGACACCACATGTGGTGCTCGAGCAGTCAGTGGCACGGATACAGCCAGAGGAAAACCACACTGGAACCCTGGCTATGCTTAAAGTGCTCTTTATTTACAGTGATCTTGAATACACACAAGTGGCAGCAACAATCAAACAGACTCCTTGAACTCAGGCAGTCTCTAAGCCAGTGGTTCTCAACCTTTTTTTGGCCGGGACACACCTGACAGATGGTTCTCACATGCGTGACACACTGAACATGTGACCATCACGGGGCTATATGTAAACATACACTCTGCATCCTCAGGAACCCCTCGACCCCCAAAAATGGGTGCAGAGCAGAACTAGGGCATTACCCGTACAACTCACCATACAAAAAAAGATATTCTGGTTCTGATGACATCTCAGATCAAGCAAAATAAACTCTCTTTACTGGCAGGCACAATACCCCTCCTTATGAAAAGACAGTAATTTACCACTACAAATATTTAGCCAGGCCCTAAACACTAATACACCTCCTATTAGGAAAACAGAGCAAGCCAAGCTTTTATAGATACCCACTTAGAAATAATTGTAAAACTCTACTAATAAATGTTACAAAACAGCTGATGAACAGAATAACATCCAACAATTAAAAACTCATACAAATTATTAAAACTTGTCCAAATATCAATAAAATATTTCAAAACAGCAGACACAACACATAATACCCAATAATTAAAATGGCAGTCAATCAAGAAAAATAAACTTAAAAGTCACCTTTACTTACCCTCTCCAGCAACTCTCCTACTCCTTTCCCTTGCAGGCCAATAGCACTCACCAGAAGCAGCAGTGGCTGCTGAAGCTCTGTCCTCACAGTCCTCTTCCTTAGGGCCCACAACCAGTCACAACCAGTCTCTCACACAGACCAGTAACCTCCGTAACTAGTATATCTTCCTCACACACACACACATACCAGTCACCTCCCTGTCTCTCTCACACAGACACCGTCACCTCTCTGATCAGTCTCTGTCTCTCACACATACACACACCAGTCACCTCCCTGACCAGTCTCTGTCTCTCACACATACACACACCAGTCACCTCCCTGACCAGTCTGTCTCTCTCTCACACAGTTACCTCCCTGACCAGTATCTGTCTCTCACACACACACACACACACACACACACACACACATACACCAATCATCTTCCTGACCGGTCTGTCTCTCTCACAGAAACACATCACCTCTGACCAATCTCTCTCTCTCAATCACACACATACTCTGTCACTTACATAGAAGCTCACACATACTCTGACACTTACAAACACACACACACACACACACACACTGCCACTCATGCACCCATTCTACCACACACAAGCACTCATTCATGCACCCAGGCATCCATTCTACCACAAACACACACACACACACACACACACAAAGCTGCAACTCACACACCCAGGCATGCATTCTACCACACACACAAAGCTGCCACTCGCGCACCCAGGCATGCATTCTACCACACACACACAAAGCTGCCACTCATGCACCCAGGCGTGCATTCTACCACACACACACACACAGAGCTGCCACTCGCGCACCCAGGCATGCATTCTACCACACACACACACACACACAAGCTCACATGGAGCCTCTTCTCATTGGCCCAATAAGCCTGGCCTCTGCTTATCAGCCACTGCTGGCCTGACCTCCGGTGGCGGTGCACAGGTCTCTCCACTCTTCAGCTGTCGGCGGCGGCACACAACATCTCTTTACTCTTTGGCCCTGGTGGCCTGGCCTCCAATGGTGGTGTGCAGCGTCTCTCTATTCGGCCCTGCTGGCGGCGGCGCACAGATCTCTCCAGCCGCCGGCGGCAGCGCGCAGCACCTCACCATTCTTCGGCCCCGCCGGCAGCGGCACACAGATCTCTCTATTCTTTGGCCCTGCTGGCCTGGCCTCCAGCGGTGGTGCGCAGCGTCTCACCATTCTTCAGCCCCGCCCCTAGGAAGAAAGGAAGCAGAAGCGGGGCAGTGGAACACCAGGAACCGCGACACACCTGCCGGTTGAGAACCGCTGATCTAAGCTGTAAGTACTTGCAATTTATCAACCTTACAGATACGTCCTCAGTCAGTACACGGGAACTACATCAGCTCCCCGGCACCCATCTAACCTGTCTAGGCCCTCAGGTTTAAAGCTCAGAGGTTCTACCCCTCCCTCTTCCCAGGATACTTTGGAGAGCCAAAACGTAAGGAGGCCTGGTGGAATATCTTGAGCCTGGCCCTTTAAAGTAGATTGAGGGAGACATCTATATACTCCCTCACAAGGATAAACACAAGAGAGTTTCCTCTGTCCCTCCTGTTTATGAAAGTTACTGTTCCTTGTATTTACTGTTACTGTTAATTGTATTTTTGGGGCAGTTAGTATTTTCCATTGCTTTGATATAAGAATACCGGCTATTGCTGGTGTACCACCAGTCTATATACCAAGTGATGCTGCCACTGAAAAAGAGTGTGTTCCCTGTCTCCATCTGCTAGTTGGTGGAGTTAATCCATTAGCCTGGTCTGGTGTAACAGGAGTCAAGGAAAGGAAATTAACAGATAAGACTCAATTTCACTGTTGCGTTTATGATTTTTAAAGCTCTGCATGGCATGATGCCTCCTTGTATTGTGGTGGCTTTGAAACTATATGTCCCTACCTGTCATCTTTAATGACAGGGAAGAAAGTTGTTTGATGTTCCATCTATCCCCCTCCCTCTATTCCAAATGTCTACCTCTAGTTATAGTTCAATCTTGTTTCTTATCTCACTACCTAGGTCCTCCTGACCCTTTGGGCTTCCTCTAATATTCCCAACTTGTTCCTTTGACCCCTAGGTTAATTGTAACTGTATAATTTCATTTTCTTATCTTTTTGTTTACCCCTGTTGAGCTGTAAACTGATGTGATATGCATATGAATGTTGGTATATAAAAGTTCTAAATAAATAAATAAATAGATAAATAACTATCAGGTCGATACAGTAAAGTGTGCTCCGTCGGAGCGCACTGTCAGCCTGCTCTGGACGCGTGTTTTCCCTTACCCCTTATTCAGTAAGGGGAGGAAAACACGCGGCCCACCCGCGGCACCTAATAGCGCCCTCAACATGCAAATGCATGTTGATGGCCCTATTAGGTATGCGCGCGGGATCCAGTAAGTAAAATGTGCAGCCAAGCCGCACATTTTACTCTAAGAAATTAGCGCCGACCCAAAGGTCGGCGCTAATTTCTTCCGGCGCCAGGAAAGTGCACAGAAAAGCAGTAAAAACTGCTTTTCTGTGCACCCTCCGACTTAATATCATGGCGATATTAAGTCGGAGGTCCCCAAAAGTAAAAAAAAGTAAAAAAAATAAATAAAAAAATTTGAATTCGGCCCGCAGCTGTCGGGCCGAAAACCGGACGCTCAATTTGCCGGCGTCCGGTTTCCGAGCCCGTGGCTGTCAGCGGGCTCGAGAACCGACGCCGGCAAAATTGAGCGTCGGCTGTCAAATCCGCTGACAGCCGCCGCTCCGAGCCAAAAGGAGGCGCTAGGGACGAGCTAGTGTCCCTAGCGCCTCCTTTTCCTCGTTTGCACCGCATCACCTCATTTGAATACTGGATCGCTCGCACCGGCGAAGGGCCGGTGCGTGCGCCGGGAGAGCGGGCGTTCGTCCGCTCTCCCGCGGTTTTACAGTATCGATCCGTATATTAGGCTGTGTGAAACAAGTAAGTGGCTGTTCGCAGACACAGATCCTGCACTTTGGAATTCCTTGCCAGATGAGTTGAAGGGTGAGGCTTATTTTAAGACCTTTAGCAAAAGGCTAAAAGGATAGTTCTTTGAACAGACTCAATGGAAATGTTAATTTAGTGTTACCAAGCTAGCATTTTATGAACTTTTATTTTTATCTCCAGCATTGTTGTTATTATCTAGCTAAGGTCAGTTGTTTTGCTATTATTTGTTTATTATTATAGTTTGTTTTGTTTGTCTTATTTAAATTATGCTTGTTACCTATGGATAGGTGGGATAGAAATATTTAAACTAACTAAACACAGGTAAAAGCCAAATTTTGAAGGTCAAAGAGGAGCCTTCTCCTGCTTGCTTTAGGACAGTGTGCTGGCACAACTTCAAAAGGGGCATCGTCATTAGTCTGCCTATGTGAGCCAAAATCTTAAATCCCGCTCTGAGGTAAGTCTGAGGGTGGTGTGGAGAGCCTTAGTAACTTCAGACCATACAGAAGATTGCAGCAAGGATTGTGTCTGGCAGTGGAGAATCATTTCTTTACCATTGCTTATCAATTTACATTGGTTACCCATTTGGGCTAAATCCAAGTTTAAGCTCCTTACCCTGGCTTTCTGTATTTTATAGGGAAAGCATGCACCTTATCTCAAAGATAGGCTGAACTTTTGATATAAGTTGAGTAGGGAGCTTAACTCTAGTCAGGGCTGCCTTTTGTCCATTCCTCCTATTCATAGGATGCATTGGACGTGTTTAAGAGCTAGGGCTTTTTAAACTGCAGTTCCAGCTTTGCTGAATAGCCTTCCAATGGAAATTAGGCAAGAAACTAATTTACTGGATTTCAGGAAAACAGTAAAAACACATGCTTTTCCTGTAATTCTGAGTAACCTTAGGCCTGTGTTGGGGACATTAAATTTATTTATTTAACATTTTTATATACCGAAACTTTCGTTAATTACTTCAAGCCGGTTTACATAATTCTTATAAATCATAAATAAATGAAACATTCTTAAAAACTATTAAAAAATTGGAACACTATTGACATCTATTATACGTTACCCAAAATAAACATAATCATAAAATAAAATAACACTCAATCAATTACAAATTACAATGATATTCAACTCAATAAAACAATTTACCTATAATCATGTCTCCAACATTGCCATAGACTAATTCCATGGTTACAATAAACTTACAATAAAAGAAACAAATTAAAATAATCATGAAATAATCCTAACATAAAGTAAGTAAGTAAGTAAAACAGGGAGGGAGATTGTACTGTAAATTTAACCAGTTTACGTATAGGCCTGCTTGAATAACCACGTCTTCAAAGCTTTTTTGAATGTGCTTACATTTATCTCCAGTCTGATATCAAGTGGGAGAGCATTCCAATGAGCTGGTCCTGCCAAGGAAAGAGCTCTATCTCTAACCAAAGTAGGTGAGCTAGTTTGGGTGAGGGAATAGATAGTAAGGCCTTACCTGAGGACCTAAGATTTCGTTGTGGGGTGTGTATATGCAGAGATGCGTTAAGCCATTCTGAGTTATTACCATAGATCGATTTATGTATTAATGTCAAGCTTTGTATAAAATGTGAGATTGCACAGGTAGCCAATGAAGTTCTATCAAAAAAGGCGTAACATGGTCATATTTTCTTTTATTGGTCAAAAGCCGTGCCGCAGCATTTTGCAACAACTGCAATGGTCGAATAGTTGAAGCAGGGAGTCCTAACAACAGGGCATTACAATAATCTAATTTTGTTAACAACAGAACCTGTAGCACCGTGCGAAAGTCATTACTATGTAAATACGGTTTTAATTTTTTCAAGATTTGTAATTTATAAAAACCTTCCTTGACTGTGGTCTTGATAAAGGCTTTCATGTTTAGTTCCGTATCCAAAATACATCCAACTCTGAGCGTTCAGGGATGTGTTCAGCTATGTTTATCACTCAATGTGAGTTGCACGTAGGCTTATTTTCTTTGTTAAGATGTCAGTGGACATTATTGTATGTTTGTATTTGTATTTTATGATTTGTACACCGCTCTGAGTGAATGCTGTCCAAGATGGCAGTAGAAGAATTTTCTTAATTAATAATAAAATAAATGCTAAAGCATCTGTTTTGACTCCTGGTCCTGCACGTTCCAAAACATTTTTACTGAGCCTTTACAAATTTTGTTTTCTTTCTGAATACCTAATGAAAATCTGCTTTTACCACACCAGTTGTTCAGCAATTGGTTTTTTTTTTCCATCCTCTGAAGGCCAGATTTATTGTTTGGCAAATTGAGGCCTACTTGAATATTCCTAGATGCTGAGCGCTGATGATTCAAAAAACTCTGAACTTAAATGCACGTCTCTGAGTACTTCAAACATTGGTGCAAAACCACCAGAACTCACACTCAAACCAGGTCTTAGATGGATGTACATATGGAAACCTTACTTTTCAATATATTCATAAATGATCTGGAAAGAAATACAATGAGTGAAATAATCAAATTTGCAGATGACACAAAATTGTTCAGAGTAGTTAAATCACAAGCAGATTGTGATAAATTGCAGGAAGACCTTGTGAGACTGGAAAATTGGGCATCTAAATGGCAGATGAAATTTAATGTGGATAAGTGCAAGGTGATGCATATAGGGAAAAATAACCCATGCTATAATTACACAATGTTGGGTTCCATATTAGGTGCTACAACCCAAGAAAGAGATCTAGGTGTCATAGTGGATGACACATTGAAATCGTCGGTTCAGTGTGCTGCGGCAGTCAAAAAAGAAAACAGAATGTTGGGAATTATTAGAAAGGGAATGGTGAATAAAACGGAAAATGTCATAATGCCTCTGTATCGCTCCATGGTGAGACCGCACCTTGAATACTGTGTACAATTCTGGTCGCCACATCTCAAAAAAGATATAATTGCGATGGAGAAGGTACAGAGAAGGGCTACCAAAATGATAAGGGGAATGGAACAGCTCCCCTATGAGGAAAGAGTAAAGAGGTTAGGACTTTTCAGCTTGGAGAAGAGACGACTGAGGGGGGATATGATAGAGGTGTTTAAAATCATGAGAGGTCTAGAACGGGTAGATGTGAATCAGTTATTTACTCTTTCGGATAGTAGCAAGACTAGGGGGCACTCCATGAAGTTAGCATGGGGCACATTTAAAACTAATCGGAGAAAGTTGTTTTTTACTCAACGCACAATTAAACTCTGGAATTTGTTACCAGAGGATGTGGTCAGTGCAGTTAGTATAGCTACCTCATAGGGGAGGAGCTGCTAAATCCTAGTACTAGAGACATCTGGTGGCCTACCCGTAGGGGTGCCACAGCAGTGTCAAAGATCTTGACATGGCTTCTGGCTTTCTCTTCTCTCTGCGGAGACTCCACTTTACTTGTGTCTCCAGTTTTTCTTGAATTCCAGCACGGTTAAGAACATAAGAACATAAGAAGATAAGAAAATGCCATACTGGGTCAGACCAAGGGTCCATCAAGCCCAGCATCCTGTTTCCAACAGTGGCCAATCCAGGCCATAAGAACCTGGCAAGTACCCAAAAACTAAGTCTATTCCATGTTACCACTGCTAATGTCAGTGGCTATTCTCTAAGGGGCGGATTTTAAAAGGGCCGCGCGCGTAAATCCTTCAGGATTTATGCGCGCAGGGCCCTCGCGTGCTGGCGCGCCTATTATGCATAGGCCGCCGGCGAGCGTGAAGCCTCGGGAGGCGCGTAAGTCCCGGGGCTTTTGAAAAGGGGCGGGAGGGGGTGTGTCTGGGGCGTCCCTAGAAACGACTGCGGTGTTTCGGGGGCGGGCCCCGGTGTTTCGGGGCGGGCCCGGGGGTGTGGCGCCGGCCCGGGGGCGTGGTCGAGGCCTCCGGACCACGCCCCTGGGACCGGAGGACGGAGCGGGGCTGTCGGCGACGCGCGCAAAGTTACGCCTGCTTTCAGCAGGTGTAACTTTGCCAACAAAGGTAAGGGGGGGGGTTTAAATAGGGCCGGGGGGTGGGTTAGGTAGGGGAAGGGAGGGGAAGATGGGGGGAGCGAAAGAAAGTTCCCTCCGAGGCCGCTCCGAAATCGGAGCGGCCTCGGAGGGAACAGGCAGCGCACGCTGGGCTTGGCGCACGCAGGTTGCACAAATGTGCACCCCCTTGCGCGCGCCGACCCTGGATTTTATAAGATACGTGCGGCTACGCGCGTATCTTATAAAATCCAGCGTACTTTTGTTCGCGCCTGCTGCGCGAACAAAAGTACGCGCTCGCGCAAGGTTTTAAAATCTGCCCCTAAGTGAACTTAATAGCAGGTAATGGACTTCTCCTCCAAGAAATTGGAGGAGAAGTCCGGGGTCGGCGCGCGCAAGGGGGTGCACATTTGTGCAACCTGCACGCGCCGAGCCCAGCGCGCGCTGCCTGTTCCCTCCGAGCCCGCTCCGATTTCGGAGCGTCCTCGGAGGGAACTTTCTTTCGCCCTCCCCCCACCTTCCCCTCCCTTCCCCTACCTAACCCACCCCCCCGGCCCTATCTAAAACCCCCCCTCCTTACCTTTGTGCGCGTCGCCGGCAGCCCCGCTCCGTCCTCCAGTCCCAGGGGCGTGGTCCAGAGGCCTCGACCACGCACCCGGGCCGGCGCCACACCCCCGGGCCCGCCCCCGAAATGCCGCGTCGTTTTGGGGACGCCCCCGGACACGCCCCCTCCCGCCCCTTTTCAAAAGCCCCGGGACTTACGCGCGTCCCGGGGCTTTACGCGCGCCGGCGGCCTATGCAAAATAGGCGCACCGGCGCGCGAGGGCCCTGCGAGCGTAAATCCTGACGGATTTACGCGCGCGGCCCTTTTAAAATCCGCCCCTTAGAGAATAGCCACTGACATTAGCAATGGTAACATGGAATAGACTTAGTTTTTGGGTACTTGCCAGGTTCTTATGGCCTGGATTGGCCACTGTTGGAAACAGGATGCTGGGCTTGATGGACCCTTGGTCTGACCCAGTATGGCATTTTCTTATCTTCTTATGTTCTTATGTTCTTAAACATGCTGGAATTCAAGAAAAACTGGAGACAGAAGTAAAGTGGAGTCTCCGCAGAGAGAAGAGAAAGCCAGAAGCCATGTCAAGATCTTTGACACTGCTGTGGCACCCCTACGGGTAGGCCACCAGATGTCTCTAGTACTAGGATTTAGCAGCTCCTCCCCTATGAGGTAGCTGAAGAGGTGGACTTGGCTATAAGAGGGACAAGGGGAGGCGAAGGGTCCCTCCCTACAGCTTTCCCCACATCCTGCCAGGTTAGGAGCTAGGCAGAAAGAAATAATGCAGCTCCTGGAGTCAGACTGTGTCTGAAATACTATGTTCTGGGCTACAGTCTGGGTTTTGAAGACAGAGACATCCCCAACTATCAATCTAAGGTGTATTTTGGAAGACCCCCTCCAAGGATCTTCAGTCAGGAGATGGATGAAGGCCGGGGCCTCTTGCGAGGTTGGCGTGGCCCAGGTAGGACTGGGAAACAATAGCCAGGGAACCGTTTCAAGTCGGGGCCAGCCAGGAGCATGGAAAGCCCCCACACTTCCCAGTTCAAGGGAGTCAGGACTCACCCCGGAGCCAGGGAATCAGCACTTGCACAGTGAGAGTAAAAGGACAAATTGTACAGACAGACAGACAGACAGTTACCACACCTGGAAATTGATTACAAGCCGGAATCATTAAAGCTTATTATTCGAACACCCATCCTGTGTTCAGCTGTCCTGACTACACATCACCAAGGGTACATCAAAGAAAGCCCCTCCTCCACCTGGGCCACAAGGATAACTACCCCCACAGAAAGAACTCACCCAGTGGGGCTGTGGCAACGAAATAAAACCCCAAGAAACAAAATCTTTTGTGTGCTCTCTGAGGAGATGCCCCTCAGGAGAAAAGGGTTAACTACTGTAATTAGGAAAATGGACAGACTGAATGCAGGGCCGTTGGTAGCTTTTTTTTTTTTTTTTTAAACTTTATTTATCAGTTCGATAAAAAATGGTAATATAACAAATCCTGTCAATACCAGGTCTAATAATCAGAACATCCAGAACGTTAATGTACTTCAATACAATGAACAGTATAACCTTAAACATGGTTTAAAGTGAACCCAGCTGGCTAGTGATGGTAGAGAACCTTGCAACCAATGCCTTCATCATTTCACATTGTACATTTGTACTGTAGGTCACTTAGATTCAGAAGAACAAAGAACATTAAAAAAAAAAACCAAAACAAAACATAAAGACATAAAAAGAAGAAAACCACCCCTGCAACAGCCCCATATCATGTAAAAGCACAAATATGTAAAAACACAAATAACATGTAAAAACACAAATACTGGGAAGCTAGGCATATCATAGTCTCAATAGTCTTGTATGATAGTAAAGAAAGTTGAATAGCATGAGTATCCATAGTGGCGAGGATGGTATCGGTATTCATCGTGAAAAAGAGGTATTGGCTCGTGGCTCCATATAGCATCCCAAACCCAGCTAGAGTTAATTGGTGCAGGATGAATTGGGAGGCATAGGTTGCTGAAATGTAGGTTAACGATGATGATGATGTTATCTGGTTTGGTACCAGGGTTAGCTCCAGATATCGCAGAATAAAGAAAACACATGGGTTGTATGTACAAGGGTCAATGGGAAGCGTCTAAGATCATACTACGTGCCTTGTGGGTTAAGAGATAGCAGATATGGATTCCATACATCCAAGTAAAGATCATATCTTCATTGAGAGACCGAGGATTTAGCTGATAAGTGTTCATAAACAGCCAATATGTGAAGCTGTAGCCGCCATTGTGTAAGCGACGGCGGGTCTTTAGCAAGCCACTGTGTGAGAATCGTTTGTTTGGCGAGCAATAGCACCTTCTCTAGAAAGCTCCTTTGAGCGTAATGCTTCACCCCCCCCGTAGGAGTTCCCGGAAAAGATGCAATAAGCATAGTCTAGGATCCCTAGGTATATCCAGAAGAAGGAGGCGTCCAAGGTATTTCAGGATCTTAGTCCAGAAACTTTGAATAAGAGCGCACTCCCAGAAGTTGTGGCGCAAGGTTGCCATTTTTGCTGTACATTTAGGGCATGTTGGTGAATCTGTTAGCTTCCATTTATACGCTAATGATGGGGGGGATATGGATTTTGTGAAGAAATTTGTATTGTGTTTCTCGCAACTGCACATTTTCAACATATTGCGCTATAGTCTTAAAACATCGTGATACCTGAAGCGAGGTGATTGAGCTATTTAGCTCTTGAGACTAAATGTCTGCCAAGCATTGGGGGCTGATCCGAGACAGCTAGTGGGAGTTTTTTCACCGTATAGGAGCAGATTACAGCTTGGGCCTGTGGGGCAAAAAAAACGTTCAAAGTATCGGAGTATACTACCAAGGCAGATTGTCCTGTCCAGGCTTGAAAGAAGTGCTGAATCTGAAGGTAGGCAAAGAAAGAGGTTCGTGGAATCTCATGGCAGGTTTGTAAGGTTATGAAGGAATGTAGGTTGTTCCCAGGCCGGTCGTAGAGTTGATGAACATGAGCAAGGCCTGCAGTTTTCCTTTGGATAAAAGCCGAGGTTTCCCAACTCAGGTGGAAGGATGGAAGCCCCACAAGTGTCGCATAGGTAAATGTTCAACACGGGACATGTAACTGTGAACATAATCATTTCCATGTAGTGCAACACGCCTTGATGTATGGAAAATCTCTAAGGTGCTCTGGCAGCGCAGCCCTGGGGGCTACGAGGAGGTTGTTCAAGGCAAGAGGTGTGCACCAAGCCTGAAGAAAGTCCTTGGGGATTAGGATATCAGTTGGTCCTATCCAGTCTCTGAGATGACAGAGTAGATTAGCAACATTGTACATGTGTAGATTGGGGCAAGTCAGTCCACCTTCCGATAACGGCCGCATAAGTATGTTCAGACTAAGTCGAGCTTTTTTATTCCGCCACAGGAATCTTCGAAGTGCTTTGTGGAGATCCATAATCTGTGGACGCTGGATCCATATCGGCAGCATGGTCATAATGTATAACCACTTCGGCAACACAATCATTTTAAAAAGCTGTATCCTACCTGATAGAGACAAGGGCAATGCCATCCAATTTTTCAAATTCTGCTTCGTTTTGGTAAGGAGTGGGTTAATATTAACAGAGTAGAGATTTGTTATATCAACCGGTATGTGGATCCCTAAATACTTCATGGTAGTGGCAACCCATCATAAAGGGAAATCCTCTGGCCAGACCCCCCTAACTTGCCCCGTGACATCAATGGCCTCTGATTTATTGGTATTGATTTTTAACCCTGAAAATTGGCCAAAATGAACTTGGAGCTCTAAAACCCAGGGTAATGAAGTAATTGGATTCACCACAAACACAAGAACATCGTCGGCGAAAGCTACCACCTTGAAACTAGAATGTCCCACTTGCAAGCCCTGGATTCCCACATCCGCAGTCATGGCTCTAAGAAGGGGATCTAAAGAAAGAATGTATAGCAAAGGGGATAAGGGGCATCCCTGTCTAACACCCCTGTGGAGCGCAAAGGGAGTAACTGCAGGCCATTAGCTACAATGATAGATTGCGGATGCCGATATAGTTGTGCTATATTCTGTAAGAAAGGCCCGCTAAATCCAAATTTCCACAAGACATTGAACATATAGTCCCAGGCCACTCTGTCAAATGCTTTCTCCACATCGAATCCCACTGCGATGGCCGGGATCTTTCGTATCTTACAGTGTGTCATGGCTATCCACAATCGCAGAAGATGTCGGCATGCTTTCCTCCCCTGCATAAAACCAACTTGGCTGTCAGAAATCAAATGAGGTAATATTCCACTCAATCTGGAGGCTAATATCCTAGCATATAATTTGACATCATAATTAAGTGAACCAGGAGACCAGGGTTCGAGTCCTGCTGTCGCTCCTTATGACCTTGGGCAAGTCACTTTACCCTCCATTGTCTCAGGTACAAAACTTAGATTGTAAGCCCTCTGGGGATAGAGAAATACCTACAGTACCTGAATGTAAACCGGTGTGATATCTCGATTGAGATCGAATGTCGGTATATAAAAATAATAAATAAATAAATAAATAAATAAAGTAGCGAAATGGGTCTATATGAAGCAGGGTTCAAGGGATCTTTACCACCCTTGGGGAGAACAGTAATATATGCTGTAGTGGCATATTTTGTAAAGCCCCCAGTGGAGACCGCCGAGAAGTATTGCTGCAAAGGGATACGAAGCTCAACCCTCAATAACTTATAATAATCTGCATTTAAGCCATCTGGGCCAGGCTTTATGAGATTGACTGGACCCAATAGATTCCCAGATTTCCTGCTCAGTAATAGAGGCATTCAAGAATTGCAGCTGGTCATTAGTAAGGGTAGGTAGAGATAAAGTGCTAAAGAAACTTTGCTTCATTTCCTTGGCTTGCGGGTGAGATTCAGCTGTATACAATTTTTCATAGAACTGCCGAAATATCTCACAGATCCGTGAGCCAGAGGTGTGTCGCCTCCCTTCGGTATCGGTAAGGGCCGAAATAAAGGCTGTTCCCCATTGGGCTCGTACTTGGTTCGCCAGCAATTTGCCCATTTTGTTACCAAATCTATGCAATTTGTGGGAATATGAAAGAATATCCTGTTGCGTCCTACGATGTATATAGCAATTTAGAGTATTCAGTAAATCTCGGTAATTCTGTTTGGTTTGGCCAGAGGGCTGCCCTATGAACTTTCTTCTCACCATTCGAACTGCTTTCCCCAAGTCTATTAGCTGCTTACTCGCTAGTTTCCACTGTCAAATGACATAGGCAATGATTTCACCTCTCATTGTGGCCTTACTAGCCTCTCAAAATAATGTAGGATTATCCTGGTGTTGTGAAATGTGGTACATATAATCTTTCCATTTCTCCTGGATATAAGCCTGAAAGCCTTTGTCTTCTGAGAGATGCGCTGGGAAGCACCATCTGGGTTGGGCTTGTATGGGGCCCCCTATCCTGGCTTCTAACCATATCATGGCATGGTCGGAGCATTCCTCCGCCCCAATCTCCACTATCCCAATTTTGTTAAAACATTGTGGGGATGCTAAAATGTCATCGATTCGGGACATAGAGTTATGGGCACGGGCTATATGTGAGTAATCCCGTTGTTCGGGATGCAAGAGGCGCCACAGGTCCACCAATTGCCGTTCGTGACATAGATATGGGAGCCCCCTATTTGTAGATGTCTTCGCTCACGCCCCTGGGTTTGAACAGTCCAATGCAGTGTCCAATACCCGATTAAAATCCCCTGCTATAAGGACGAGACCTTTCTGGTGTATCGCAAGGATTTGTGCTAGAGTCGTGAAGAAACCTTGTTGGTATGTGTTTGGAGCATAGACACTACATAACGTGACCTCTGTGCCAAACAATTTCCCTGTCACCAAAACGTACCGGCCATTGGCATCAGATATTACGTGGGCATCCTGGAACACTGTATGTTTCCCAATTAAAATTGCTACACCTGCTTTTTTATTCTGGGCTGGAGAATAGTACACAGTGCCCACCCAGTCTCTAGAGAGTTTCGTACTTTCTGCAGCTGTTAGATGCATCTCCTGCAAAAATGCTACCTTAGCCTAATGGCGTCTGAGGGACTGAAATACTTTTGCCCTTTTTACCGGGGATCCCAGACCAGCTACGTTCCACGATATGCATCTTAGTCTATCAGCCATAGTCTGTAGGAATACGGTTCAGTAAAATGAGAAGGAAAACCAAGTTTTGAGCCCTTGGGGTACGCCCCCCCAGACTGGGAGCGCAGTTGTTTGGGCCAAGGTGTTGAGATAAGGACTAGTAAGAAACTCAGAAAGACAAAGATTCCAGTCGCTGCTAAAATTCTACATATACGGTATACCACTTCGCTCCCCCATGTCCCCCCTCCCCCTCCAAATCCCCCCCTCCTTCTATTCTTACCAATATCCTCCTTATAACGGAGGCAGGAGACCACTCATATGACCCACCGGCTCCCCCGCCAATGGAAAGTAACATGTGAACTGGTAAACGCATAGGGGTAGATTTTAAAAAAGCGCGCCTTTGCATACTTTTGTTGGCGCATCAGGCGCAAACAAAAGTACGCTGGATTTTAGTAGATACGTGCATAGCCGCTAAAATCCTGGATCGGCGCGCGCAAGGCTGCCGATTTCGTGTAGCCGGCGCGCGCCGAGCTACGCAGCCTGCCGCCGTTCCCTCCAAGGCCGCTCTGAAATCGGAGCGGCCTCGGAGGGAACTCGCTTTCGCCCTCCCCTCACCTTCCCCTCCCTTCCTCTATCTAACCCACCCCCCCGGCCCTATCTAGGACCCCCCCTACCTTTGTCGGGGGATTTACGCCTCCCGGAGGGAGAAGTAAATCCCCGCGCGCCAGCGGGCCGCTAGCGCGCCGAGACGCGACCTGGGGGCGGTTCCGGAGGGCGCGGCCACGCCCCCAGACCGCCCCGGGCCGAAACCACGCCCCCGAAACACTGCTTCCCGCCCCCAAAATGCCACGCCCGACACGCCCCCGACATGCCCCCGACAAAAAAACCCCGGGACTTACGCGAGTCCCGGGGCTCTGCGCGCACCGGTAGGCCTATGGAACATGGAACATAGGCCTACCGGCGCGCAAGGCCCTGCTCGCGTAAATCCGGGCGGATTTACGCGAGCAGGGCTTTTATAATCCGCCCCATAACATCATTGAAATTCTTTTTTTTTTTTTTTTTTTTTTAAATCCTAACATCCAATGCAACAGCATAAAACAGGTCAAAGATGCCTGAGCAGTGTGACCTTTACCATTAGATACAATCAGAGCATTACACTGAGGTGATACTTCACCTAGAGTCCAGTATTCCAGTGATGAATTGCTGGACCTCCGCTACAATGTGTGCCAGGCACCATTATGTTCCAGCTGGAGGCGGGCTGGATATTGCAGCATAAACTTTATCTTCCTATTAAGGAGATCAGTACAGATTGGTGAGAATTCTCTGCGTTTAATGGATAGCGCAGAGGAGTAATCCTGGAAAATCAGAACTTAACGCCCTTCATATGCCAGACCCAATTGGCGCCTTGCTGCATGTAGTATGGCTGTTTTATTGCTGAAATTCAAAAACCTCGCTATCACTACTCTGGGTTTCGTGGCATCCAATTTTTCTTACCCCCAATCTGTGTGCTCTTTCAACAGGCATTTTGCCAGCAGGGTCTGCTAGTCTCAGCTCCTGCACAAGCCAGTTTTCTAAGGTTTGAACAAGGTCCCTCTCTGGGATTGATTCCGGTTTCCCCACAAACCTCAAGTTGTTCCTCCTTGATCTATTTTCAAGGTCCTCCACCTTTGTTTCTAGGGCTGTGATGCGTTTCTTCTTTTCCTGCTATTGCAACAGAGTTTGAGTTTCACTTTCAACGTCAGCGATTCTCTGCTGCGTGTCTACGACTTGAGTTTTTATTTCCTGCAAAGTTTCGTTGCCGGTACTGATCTTTTGAGCGAGGTCCAAGAAGCGGGACTACAAGGCCCGCACCACAGCTTGCATGACCTCTCCCACCAGATCTAGTCAGTCCGCCGACACGGTGGGGCTCAGAGGTCCGGCGGCCATCTTACCCTCTGCTTGCCTGCTCATAACTTTTTCTCTCCGTTGTGGTTTAGCTGCCATTCCTGAGTCAGAGCTGGCGAAAAATGTTTCGAGTGTGATCTGGAGTGGGTCCGGTTCAATCGGGGACACCACAATTCCGATGAAAATGCCTTCGATTGATAGGTTTTCGGCAGGGGAGACAGGAGCGCGGTCTGGCTGCAGCCTATCCGCTCATCAGGTCACATGGTCCCCCCAGTGCTAGCTTTTTTGCTGCCCTGTGTGAACAGTTACTGTGCTCTCCCCCCACCCCCTGCATCATTCAGTCTCTGCCGCAGGCCCATCCAAAAAAGCCCAGTTCCCTCCTATAATCTATATTTTTAAAAACTGATTTCCCCCCCCCAATGGAATCCATGGTCAAGGGAAGAGTATTAAGTACCCTAGGCAAACCTAACAGCCTTGCACACCCCTACACCCTCTATAAAACACACACAAATTATGCATTTGTAACAGAATTTACATGTACAAAGAATACTCAAAAGTACAGTCTTCTGAGGCAAAATTATCACTTACAACATGCATATTATGTTTACATGCACTGCTGTGGTGCCAAACAGAAAATCCTGCAAAAAAGACACTTGGAGCTCCTATGGAATTAGACTTTTTGTAATGTGCTTATGGGTGTGGGCTTGACCCTCAGAAAGCCATGAATAAACAGAATTACCATTACAAATTGGTAAACTTCCCATATCAAAACAACCTAACTGCCAGCACTCAAACAGTAACAAGCTTATTTATCAAACAGCAACACTGCATATATTACACCAGGCCCTAGAACACCAATACACCTCCTATTAGGAAACAGAACAAATCAAACTGTTATATAGATCCCTACAGATAAATTACACGCTAACAGAATACCTCACCTTGTTATCACATGCAGAACACAGACCAAATACAGAATGAAGAGATCAGAAAGTATAAACAGAAACATGCTGAGAAGAACTGAACTGGAACCCACACCAAGCCAGCCTCTATATACAGAGCAACAATAGAAAAACAGAACATTACCATTCTTCATAAAACATATAATAAAATAAAGAAAAATAAAACATCAATTGTAATAGTAAAATCATATTCATAAAAAGAATAAATATTTCAAACCAGTTAAATAGAATTTCCAAAATTTCACAAACACCAATAAAATATTTCAAATTATCCGATCAATAAAAAAATCCAGTAATTAAAAAGTGTTCTAATATTTCCTTAAAAAACAATAAAATATTTCAAAACAACAGAAACATCAAATCGCACCCAATAAAAATTAGAAAGGATTAATAAATCTCCTGCGCTCCATACCTGTGATCTTTTGATTTCCAGTCACCCTGAGATTGCCATGGATTGGGGGAGGTAGGGCCGCACAAACTTTATCTTCTCACACACACAAACAATAACACATCCATTCTCTTGCACACTCCCTCTCTCAGATACATCCCTGTGCTCTCACACACACTCCCTGTCACAACAACAGGCTCTCTTTCCCTCACAGACCCATTATGTGTGTTTGTGCAGCCTTTGAGAGCTTATACATGACAGTCTCTCATTGGCACGCACACACAAGTTCTCACATGCACACAAGTTCAGACACAAACACACACACAGGCTCTCATACAGACACACCCACATACACATGCCCACAAGTTCTGACACAGACACATACATACACACAGAAACACACACATGGCCTTCTCTTTTCTTCAGGTCATGGTGGAATGAGCTCCACTGGAGCCTCATCTGGCCTCCTTTTCATTTTGAGCCATGGTGGGATGAGCTCCAACACGGTCCGCGGGCTTGTCTTTGCTTCGGCCCCATTGGCCTTCCTGAGATTGGGGGGGGGGGGGGGGCAGGAAGCTGTTCGCGCACAGCGAAGGGGAAACACTGCCATGGCCTTTCCCCGTTTTTGGCCGCCGGCAGGTTGAGCTCTGCTGATGGCCCCGCAGCCTCTTCTGCTGCAGCTGCCCCACCCCCCGCAGGTAAGCAGCCTGTGTAAAAATGCATGGTGTACACACCTGGTTGCGCCAGGCTTGATTGAATGGGCCTGGTGACCTTTATCTGCCACCATCTCTGTGTTTTTATGTTTCTAAGATTTGGGTCCAGTTGCCAATTGCAACATTAAAGTGAACATTCCATTTAGCTTAATATCAAGTGTCCTAACGTCTGCCTGTGTCAGTTAGTCCAGGCTACCATACTTTGTTCCTTCTGCTCTATAATACTGGATAAGGAAGTGTGTGGCAACAGCGGTCCTTTTGGCAGATTTTTGGAGCCTCAGAAATGTAAGCCTGATGGCAAGGCAGTGTTCACTTTATCAGTGGCAGCATAATGAGAACCAGGATGGGTGCAGCAACGTCTTCCTGCCACATCTGGAAACAGTTCCTGCACATTGCTTTCACATGCTATTCCTTCTGCGCTGGCCATTCTCAGGACTGCGAATCCAGCAGAATGTGGGAAACCAGGACTGGTCTCAGGCAAGCAGCCTCTGCTCCTAGTGTACAAAGGCAGGCGTCCGCTCAACCAGCAACGTGCAGGCCACCACATCTGGAGACTGAGCTGGGGGGGGGGGGGGAGTACAGTATGGAAAATGCCAATAACCCCTGAAGCATCTCCAGAGAACAGAAGAAGGGGGAAGGAAGATTTGGGGAAAACTCAGTTTGAGGTGTGTCAGCTGCTCTCTATGTTTCAGCTTTTCATCTGGAGCTGAAACGGGGTCTTTGTTAGCAAGTTCAGAAACCTTACCCCATGAAGCGAGGTGCTCGGGGTGACTGAAAGACGAGGCAGAAGGGATAACTCTCTCTAAGGAGGCTGCCGTAGAACCTCAGGGAGTTACTACAGGCAGGGGCGGATTGGCCTATCGGGGGATCGGGCATCCCCCGGTGGGCCGATCGCTCCAGTCACGTGGTCTGCCGTGCGCGGCCGTGACAGAGCCACGCTCGGCAAACCACGAGACGTGTCCTGGGCCGGCGTGGGCGGCGAATACCCGAGCCGGTCCGACATGGTGAGTCCGCCGCTGACTACAGGTGACGGGATAACTCCACAAGCTCAAACTGGAGACAGAGCATTATCAATTGCTGGACCAAAGCTTTGGAACTCTATGTCAGAGACTCTTCAGACAGCAGACATTAAGAAATTTAAGAAAGACCTGAAAACTTGGCTATTCGATTGTACCTACTGTTTGACTGGTACATCTAATCCGCCTTGACTCTGATGACTAAAATATGTCCTGATCTTTAACTCCTTATCCTCAGCCCTCCCTATAATCTGGTACACCCAATTTCCCGTTGACCAAAATATATCCTGAACTTTACCCAGTTACTGTCAACTCTCCCTATAATCTGGTTACGTTTGCTCTGCACGTGTCTGTCTTTATTGTATTCCCCTAGTTTTAGATTGGTTTTCCCAGTTTATCTCCGAAGTGTATGCCTACTTCTGTTGCTATGGTTTATTCTCCCTGTTTATCCCGGTGTGTATGCCTACGTCCATAACTCATCATCTGGGAGTGTCAACCCTGTACACCGTTGTGAACTAGTGATTCTCACATAGAATGATAGTGTGTATAAAACAAACAAATAAATAAATAGGACATCTGAGGGATCCACGGGAATTACTAGCAGTGACAGCTGAATCTATTTAATAAACAGTGGAGAAAAGGGAAAGGAACCATTGAATGAATGTCCTCTGTAACCGCCATCTCACCTCTACGTGCATCTTTCAATAGTAATCTTTTCTCCTCTCAGCTGCTGTATAACTAACTTAGCAAAGGGAAGTCATGCCTTACTAATCCACTAGAATTCTTTGAAGGTATAAATAAGCATGTGGATAAGGGAGAGCTGGTTTTCAGAAGGCAGTCCCTCAGGAGAAATCTTTTAGGAAATTACAAAGTCATGAAATAGAAGGCAATACTCTTTTGTGGACTGGTAACTGGTTACAGCAACGGGTAAATAACTTAAGGCTTGGAGTGCCACAAATGGGCCTGGTTTTCAGGATAGCCACTGTTACGCCTGTCTGTCGCAGATGGCTGCAACCGCGAGTACTCCCTGCTTGTTCTACATATCTGCCCTCCCCGGGTCAGCTCGCCACACGGGGCCTGCCTGCATCGCCGCGTTCCTCAAACCTCCGCGTGGAGGCACGGACACCATCACTTCCTACTCCGATGTCGGGCCCTCCTAGGTGCGTGAGCGTGTCACAAAGTCCCGCCTTTGAAGCTGCTTCGGCGGGAACCTCAGGGGTGTCCCCAATTGATGATGTCATCGGACTCCTGTATTTAAGCTACATCGGCGCCCTCAGCCAACTGACTTGGCAACAAGTTTCGTACGAGTCCTATACCTGCTTCTGGTTCCTGAGTTGCCGCTTGCCTGCATCTTGGACCCTGTCTGGCACCCACTCCTCGGGGGTCAGTGTGTGCTCCGTCGGGGACTCGCTCCCCTGGCCTACCCTGCTCCTCGGGCTGGCTCTGTGCCTCTTGGGTTCTACCTGGCTACCGGTTCTACCACCTGGGTCTCCCTTGGAACTACTGCAGCGACTAGTGAATCCTCGGCTGGCCTTCCCGCTCCTCGGGATTGTGCCTGTGTCATTCAAGACTGTCTGCGCTTTCCCGCTCCACGGGCTGTGCTTACTATTCAGAGACTACCTTGGGCCTCCCCGCTCCTCGAGGTCTGCTCCAGGAAATACTATCACTGCCAGCTGTCCCGCTCTGCGGGCCTGCTACTCAGCTGGCTCTCCCTGGATTGCAGAGTACCTGCCTACTGGAGCTCTCTGGAACCAGGTTTGGGCTTCCCGCCGTGTTGGTTGACCTGTCTACGCCCACCATGCCGCAGCTCTGCCCTGCGGTGCTGTCCTATCAGAGAATCTCTTGTATATCTCTGTGCCCACTGTACTGTGGGTTGCCTGGCGCCCTCTCTCTCCTGACTCTCCGGTGCCGCCTACATTCTGCTACCCTATGGGGTCCCTGGGGGTCCTTCCCCCGCTGTGCTCAGAGCTTCCTGCTACTCCATCACCTTGCCTCCTGACGGTGCGGACCTGTGGGGTTCCTCCCTATACGGGCATTGTCAACTCGCACCTCAGGCCAAGGGTCCACTTACACACCAACCATAACAAGCCACAATGAATATATATGAGGTATATTTGCATGCCCTGCCTCCACTGTATGCAAATATACCTCATGCATATTCATTGTGGATAACCTAAAAACCAGACCTGTTTGTGGCATTCCAGGGTCAGACTTGTGTACTCCTGGGTTACAGGAAGGAAAACTAACTAGTCAGTTTCCCCAAAAGAGAGAGAAGTAAATAGTGGAGTGTCCAGGGATCTACAGTGTTGTTTTAACATATCCATTAATGATCTGGAAAAGGGAGCAATAAGTGAGACAGATGACATAAAAGTATTGAAAGTAATTAAAACACAAGCAGATTGTGAGGAATTACAGGAGGACACTGTGAGAGTAGGAAACTGGGTATCTGAATGGCAAATGAAATTTAATATGGACAAATGCAAAGTGATGCACATGACGAAAGTACAGGAACACAGTGCTGGATTCCTTATGAGGAGCCATCCCCCAGAAAAAAGGACTTCAGAGTCCTTGTGGACAATATACTGAAATCCTCAGCTCAATGTGCAGCGGCGGTCAAGAAAGCAAATAGAAGGTTAGGAATGATTTGTACAGGAATGGAGAATAAAACTGAGACTATCATAACTGCTCTGTATCAATCCACAGTGCGACCACACTTTGAGCATTGCATTCAGTTCTGGTTGTCCAATCTCAAAAAAGATAAATCGCAGATCTAGAAGAGGAACAGAGAAGGGAAACGACTAAGGGGGTAGAGCAGCTCCTTTCTGAAGAAGAGCTGAGGAGGTGATTTATGCATGCATGCACATTTTTATCTGCCTTTCCAAAAGAAAGTCCTCAAAGTAGAGGACAATCATAAATGTAAAACAATTCATAACACTGAGCCATTTTCATAATATAAAACAGTGGGACTTTTTTTTGTTATGCTACTTGTCCTTACTTAGCACCAACACTTATTTTCCCCTCTGCATCAGCCCCTGGGAAATGCCATGAGGGGAGGGCTGGATTAGGTAGCGAGATAGCGCTTCCCTGCTTTATGCTGTCTGCTCCAGTCTCACCCCTTCCCTCCTGATCTCTGCAGGCTGCTGCCCTGGGAGGAGAGAGGAAGGTGGTTTCTCCGCCGAGCACTGGTCCATAGAGGTGGAGCACAAGGCCCAGTTTGTCCTGAGCAGGGACAAAACTATATTAATATACTGCTTTCACCAAATGCTTGAACATTTTCTTTTTTAAAAACCAAAGCTGAATTCAATATTCACCGAAACGTTGGCCAATGTCGGCGGCATCTTACTAGATAAACGAAGCTTGACCGACGTGCCGCAAATGCGCAGTAGAGACCAGCTCTACCGCGCATGTGCGGGCGAGCACGTCGGTCTGAGCCAGCGTCAGAAAGAAAAAAAATGGCGGCGTCCAGTGGCAGCAGCGGGCGGCGACGGCAGTAGCGAGCGGCGGCGGTACCGGCAGCGGGCGGTAGCGAGCGGCGGCGGTAGCGAGCGGCGGCGGTAGCGGGCGGCGTCCAGTGGCAGCAGCAGCGGGCGGCGACGGCGGTAGCGAGCGGCGGCGGTACTGGCAGCGGGCAGTAGCGGGCGGCGGTAGCGAGCAGCGGCGACGGCGGTAGCGGGCGGCGGTAGCGGCCAGTAGCGAGGGAGGGAGAAGAGAGAGAGGGGAGGGAGGGACTGAGTGGGAGGGAGGGACGGAGAGAGAGAGTGGGAGGGAGTGACTGAGTGGAGGGAGGGATTGAGTGAGGGGGAGGGACTGAGTGAGAGGGAGGGAGTGGGACTGAGTGAGAGGGAGAGGGGGGACTGAGTAAGAGGGAGTGGGACTGAGGGAGGGAGTGGGACTGGGAGAGAGAGGGAGGGGAGTGGGACTGGAGGGAGAGTGAGTGGGACTGAGTGAGTGAGAGGGGGGGAGAGAGGGGGGAGGGAGTGACTGAGTGAGAGAGAGGGGGAGGGAGTGACTGAGTGAGAGGGAGGGACTGAGTGGGAGGGGAGGGATTGAGTGAGGGGGAGGGACTGAGTGAGAGGGAGTGAGTGGGACTGAGGGAGAGGGAGGGAGGGAGTGGGATTGAGGGAGGGAGAAAGGGGGGAGGGAGAGAGGGGGGAGGGAGGGGACCTGAGTGGGAGTGTAGGGATTGAAGTGAGGGGGAGGGCACTGAGTGAGAGGGAGGGGGGACTGAGGAGAGAGAGGGAGGGAAGGACGGAGGAGTGGGATTGAGTGAGGTGGTGTGGGACTGACTGAGTGAGTAGAGGGATGGTAGAGGGGGGGAGGGAGTGAGTGGAGAGACTGATTGGGAAGTGGGGACTGTTTGTAGGAGGGACTGAGTGGAGAGGAGAGGAGAGGGAGGGTGGGGAGGAGTGGGTGAGGGAGGGAGGTAGGGGTGGTGAAGAGTGAGGGGAGAGAGAATGAGGGGGAGGGTGAGAGACAGAGGGATGTAGCCCGTTTTAAGGGCTCTTAACGGCTTGTTGTAACTATAAAAAAAACCCTACAAAATAAAATTGTGAATAATAAAAATTGAGGAAGGTTGGAGGTTTGTATGACCGATGGTTGAATGATGCAGAGTATGCTCTTAAGTGTCATTAACTAGACATCGGGTTCTCAGGCCTTTTCTTTCATTTCGTATGAATATTGAAATTCAACTTTGCTTTTTAAACATTTTTTCATGCATTTGGTGAAAGCAGTACATTTATACAGTTTTGAGATTACACCGACTTTCACTTGCCTGTACTGACCAGGGACAAAACACAACAGCACCAGAATCTGGCAGTTACTAATTGTCCCTACTATTAACCATTCTGTACCCTGCGATTTAAGTTACTGTTATAGCACTATTACAGTTTTTTCTTTATTAACCACTTTTTGTGTTACTTTGTTAACACATGCAGAAGAAATTGTGTCATTATGATAGTTTTCCTGAATCTAAATCCAAACCTCTCTTTAAACCTCCTTCCCTTACTGGCATCCTTCCCGTGCCATGGTAGAGGAGGTGGCAGCGGGCAAACGTGCTGCTCTCTTATGCCTCCTGCTGGTGGGAGGGAGGATGTGATGGGGGGGAGTTTGATGCCAGGACTAAACCCCGCAGCCGGTTGCAGGGAGCAGGGCTACCTAAGAGCTGGGGCACTGGGTGGTTGCCCCAATTTCTCTCCCACCCCACCTAAGGACAGCCCTGCATCTGAGAACCTGCATCTTTCGTTCTAGGAAAAAAAAAAAGCATTATAAAAAAAATAACCTAAAAACCCACACAAATTAATATAAAAAAAAAAAAAAAAAGAGAATCAAATCATGAAAGACTAAAGCAAACATAACAAGTTAGTGCTCTTCAGCTTGCAGACGAGAAGACTGAGAGGGGCTATGATAGAGGCTGATTAAACCCTGAGTGATTTGGAACAGGTTAATTGGGTACCGTTATTTACTCTTTTAAATAGTACTAGGGTTAGAGGGCACTCCATGAAACTAACTGCTCCCATATTTAAACAAACTTAAAGTATTTTTTTTAGTACATGCATAATTAAAGCGGTGGAGGAATTTGTTGGCAGAAAAATGTGGTCAAGTCTAGTAGTATAGCTAGGTTTAAAAGGTTTGGACACGTTTCTGGAGTACAGGGTCAATTAATTATTAGCCAGGGCGGGCTCAGGGGAATTGCCCAGGACTAACAAGAAAGGGAGCGCCCCATCTGGATTTGCTGGGTACTTCCAAGTGATCGGGTTGGTCAGAAATAGGGACGCTGCTGGGCCCTAATGGATCCTAGCATGCCACCTCTTAGGTCATTCATTCTGTCTCCCAAAAGGAAATCCTGCTTGCAGTTCTACCGTATGAGGTAGGAGTGATTGATGGTGCTATGTGAAGGAGAAAGAACACAGACTGCTTCCTCTTGGGTAAGTTGATCCGTCAGTGGCTGAAAGCAGGACAGTACAGAGGAAGGACTTTTGTATCCTAAGCCAGCAGGATATGAAAATCAGGTGCACTTATTAGTGTCACTCTGCAATCCATGTTTTTGGGTTTTTTTAGCGTGACTTCTTCTCTCAGCTGAACCCTTTAAATTGGCCTCCGGCTTGTGTAGTTTGTTAGTTCAGGTGAATACCCGAGTGGCTTAGGGTTCTTCATGCTTAGGTCTGTAGGTTTGGAAATGGACCTCAGTTGGCTGCTGGCTACGAAGAATTTTCCTTCTGCTGTTTGTGGCAGAGGCTGCTTCTGCTGTTGACTTCTCAAGAGACAGACTACTCCATCCAAGTGATTCCAAGCTGGTCTGCTTTAGTAACATCCAGACTTTCAACAGAGGGAGCAGTTTACTGACGCCAGGAGCTTCATGTCCTCACATTCCCTGAAAGCAAGAGGAACCTTGCTCCCCGGTGGGAAAGGATTTTATTAGTAGAGCAAGTCTAGCCTCCACAATTTATTATAGCCAGCTGTGGGGGCTGCCAGCTTTGGCCTGTGCCCGTTGCTGTGCGGTGATTCTACTCCCATCTATGGCTGTGC
The DNA here is from genome assembly GCF_901001135.1 of Rhinatrema bivittatum. Taxonomy (NCBI): domain Eukaryota; kingdom Metazoa; phylum Chordata; class Amphibia; order Gymnophiona; family Rhinatrematidae; genus Rhinatrema; species Rhinatrema bivittatum. Next base: position 299,887,601 of record NC_042619.1, read on the forward strand.
TGAGAAAGTCCCCTCAATCTTCATAATTCTGGAGTAGCTGACAGCAATTGCAGATGGGGGGTCCCAAAACCATCCCGAGGAGCTGCTGGCAGCTGACTCAAGAAGTTAGGGTGTTTCTACCTAGAACTAGCTGTGTCTGCTCATTCTTCACTTTTGTCCGTTCTCTCTCAGACTAAGCCTCACTTATCAGTTCCGCGTGAACTATTCTGAATCTAGACAGAATATTAGAAGGCCCTATCACAGGGTCCCAAAGATCTTTTCAACTATGCAGGGGCTACACCTGTATTTGATATCCCATTCATATCCACTCTGTTACTTGTCATAGCCCCCTAACTACTGGGTGAAATATGCAATTCTAAGGGGTGATGCCACCGGAAGAGACGATTGTCTGACAGAAAGAAATCATTGTTTTATCAGGCAGAAAAATCGGTGGATATCAGGGCTGGCTCTCTAGGGCAAATGGTGCCCTTGGCGAAAAGCGCTCCCTCCCCCAGGCCTATCTTCAGCAGTGGCGGGATGGGATCTGCCGTGGCCATGCCACGGCAGGACGGGTGACGCTGGCAGGGTCAAGGGTTCCTCCTAGCTCATAGCGCTGCAGGCAGCCACCCAGCTTGCCCATCCCCAAATCAAGCCCTGCTGGATATAAGCAGCAGTTAGGCAGCAGCCTGTACAAGGAGTTCTCAACAAGCCCATGGACACAATAGGGGAACAACTAGGACTGGCTCAAGTCTGTCCCTGGTAACCTGAAACCAGTGGCAATGCTAAGGTCTCATCCTGAAATGCTGAAGGTCCTTATTCTCGATACCTTTTGTTGTGGCCTCTTGCCAAACGCCTCGAGAAGTTCTGAGGCAGGGGACAACGGTGGCTGCAGACATTTTTGTATTGGGGAGAGGGGCACAATGAATTCAGGAAGGGCAAATGCCTTGATTTCCAACAAGCCAGAATGAGGGACAAGCTCTTGGCGAGGCTCTTTGCCTCTCCTCCTACCCCTCTGGAACCACCTCTGCAGGGGTGGGGAGGGCACATAGGCAAAGCTGGCTGTCATATGAGACTTAATCAACAACCCTATGGTGCACTGTATGCAAGATACCAGGGGCTGCGTCACACACGTTTCTACCGTGCCGCTGTTTTAGCTTTCACTTTGGGAAGGATGCATCCGCTAGAGTATACTCTACAAAAAAAAAAAATATATATATATATATATATATTGGGAATGAATTAATGAAAATAAACAATGCTTTTTTTTGCTGACAGGAGATAAACATAATGGGATTAAAATTCTCAATTTGCGTTCTATCCTCACCCAGCTGTGTAACGGTCGTGGGGTAGTTTGTTTTTTTTTTTTTCCAACAATCAAGCCAGCTGCTAAGAGTTGATATTTATTCAAACATTATTAACAAATGTGGAAAAAAAAAAAAAAAATCTCCACCGAGTGCCTGTGAACGCTGGCATCTGGCAAGTGTGGTCCCTAGTGACTCTATTAAAGGGGAAGGAACATGCTACTTAATCCAGGGCCTGAGAGCAAGGAGGTTAATGACCCTGCGCTGGCATTCGCTCTGGCTGCAGGAATCTAGCTGGGGGGGGAGGCGTCGGATAGATGCGGCCTGCGGCCTTTTCTCTTTATTAGGCTGCTCCTGTGGGATGAGGCAGGAGCAGTGGAGTGGTGGGGGGATGGCTGGCATTGGACTTCATGGCCCAATGCCTTTTCTCTCACTGGTCACTGTACAGCCGGGACCTTCAGTGAAGTCCAAAATGTTGTGGGGATCCCCCCCCCCCCTGGAATTTGACTGTGACTTTCACACAATTCAGTGGCCCGGGGATGACTTTCGCAGCGTCCTGAGGCTTCGGCGCAGCTCTCGCAGAATTCCGCGGCTTAATGCGTCTCTAGACTTACAGTCCCTATCCCTTTCAGAAGGGACTGCAAGTGTACAGAACAGGGGAATAAAACCAGGATTGGCCCGACCTGGAGCCATCTGCAACGCTACTGCTAGAGGAACTTTATTTTAAAGGGAAATGACGCAGAGACTCTTGAGAAACCGAGAATCTCCGGCTGCAGCGCACTGAATCAGGGAGATGCGTTTTGAAGAAGGAGGTGGAGAGATAAAGGACCTTCGACAATCTATGCAAATATGCTGCCAAAAGACTTAAAACATGACAAAATGGCTACCCCCTCCCCGAAAGACGAAGGGAGTAAAAATTAAAACATGCAGCTGTTGTATTTGGCACAGGAATATCTTATTTGGCTGGTTTGTAACGCTTGATGTAAACTTATGTAACTTATAGTTTGGATTTCAACTGACTAACCATTCGCAGGCCTGGAAAACCGCGATTAGCAGTGGATGCATTACGTCAGCTGCTCAGCAGCAGAGATGGGCTGCACCCTGTTGCTTTCTGCCCGCAAACTCCCTCCCGGGAAGGGAGAGACTTGGATTCAGGGGGTGCAGAGGGCCTCTCTGCTTGCAGAGCAATGGATGGAATCCCGGTGACAGCAGGACTTCATTGCCAAGAACACGTCTTTCTCAATCAGAATAAGATCTTCAGAGGAACAAAACAAATATACACACATATTTTCAGTCTGAGCTTTCATTTAGTTTCCAAACTTTCCTGTGATTTTTGTGCAGAGAATGATTGGTGCCAACGAATAAAAAAAAAATAAATGTCTTGCTGGAAGAAAACAAAGTTATTAATATGTTGAAAATCTTTTAACCATTTTTCATTAGAATAGGTTACCACTTACCAAACTGTTTTACAGCTAGAGCACTTCAGAACGGAGACACACCTATAGGATGCACGGGCGGGCACCACACCTGCTGGCACCTGGACTGCATCAGGGCAGCCTTCATAGAGGAGAGAGAAAAAGGAGTTATGTCCTTATTACAAAGAGAAGAACAAACAAGAACAGCATTGCTGATGGTATCAGTACCTATGGATTGGGGACAAACTTTCTTCTCACACACACAAACAATAACACATTCATTCTCCTACACGCTCCCTCGCTCATACATGCCTATGCTCTCACACACTCTCCCTCTCTCTCACATAAACAGGCTCTCGCAGGCATGCACCCACACATACATATAATCAGGCCGATGCAATACCGTGCGCTCAAGCTAGCGCACAGGTTAACCCACGGTTGATGCATCTTTTGGACACACGTCCATAATCCCTTATGGAATAAGGGGATTATGCATCCAAAACGTGTCAAAACCACTGCATAGCTACAGCACTCATCACATGTAAATAAATACCATGTGGATGAGTCTATTAGCTAGTACCCCCTTATGTAAAAAATAAAATGTATGCCCGACGCACACATTTTTCCCTCAGAAATTAACACCAGCCCCGGAGCTGTCGTTGAGGAGCCCCAAACGTTTACAGAAAAGCAGAAAATACTGCTTTTTTGTGGTTCTTCCAACTTAATATCGTGGCGATATTAAGCTGGAGGAACCACAGAAAGCAACAACATGAAAAAAAAAATAAAAAGGTCTTGCTGGCAGTCAGATTAGGAACATGGGCGCTCAATTTACGAGGGTCCATTTTCCTAACTTGTAGCTGTGCACGAGTTAGGAAAACAGATGCTCGTAAAATTAAGCGTCCATATTCCTAACCCGCACACAGCCACTTCTCCTGGACGCCTGATCCCGAGGAGGTGCTAGGGACGCCCAATTTCCCCTAGTGTCTTTTTTAATGCAGCAGCTCATTAGCTTACTGCCCCGCATGCCCGGGGGAGGCTGGATGGGCGCGTGTTGGGAAAGCGGATGCTGAATCATGAGCGCCAGTTTTTCCCACATGGATATTGCATTGGCCTTAATATGTATGTGACAGGGAGTGTGTGTGAGAGCACAGGTATGTATCTGAGAGAGGGAGTGTATAAGAGAATGGATGTGTTATTGTTTGTGTGTGTGAGAAGATAAAGATTGTGCGGCCCTACCTCCCCCAATCCATGGCAATCTCAGGGTGACTGGAAATCAAAAGATCACAGGTATGGAATGCAGGAGATTTATTAATCCGTACTAATTTTAATTAACTATTCGGTGTAATTTGATGTTTCTACTGTTCTGAAATATTTTATTGTGTTTTTAGAAAATATTAGAACATTTTTTAATTACTGGATTTTTTTATTCATCAGATGTTTTTGAAATATTGTTATGATGTTTGGGAAATTTTGGATGTTTTATTCATTAACTGGTTTGAAATAGTTATTCTTTTTATGAATATGACTTTACTATTATGATTGTTTTATATTTCTTGATTTTATTATTTAATGTTTTATGAAGAATGGTAATGTTTCTATTTTTCCATTGTTGCTCTGTATATAGAGGCTGGCTTGTTGAGGGTTCCTGTTCAGTTCTTCTCAGCACGTTTCTATTTATACTTTCTGGTTTATTTATTCTGTATTTGGTTTGTGTCTGCATGTGACATGGAGGTGAGGTATACTGCTAGCGTGTAATTTATCTGTAGGGATCTACAGCAGTCTGATTTGTTTTGTTTGCCTAATAGGAAGTATATTGGTGTTCTAGGGACTGGTGTAATATGTTCAGTGTTGCTGTTTCATAAATAAGGTTATTACTGTTTGAGTGTTGGCAGTTAGGGTTGTTTTGGTATGAGAGGTTTACTATATTGTAATGGTAATTCTGTTTATTCATGGCTTTCTGAGGGCAATGCCCACACCCAACATGCATTACAAGAAGTCTAATTCCATATGGGTTCCAAGTGTCTTTTTTGCAGGATATTCTGGTTGGCACCACAGCAGGGCATGTAAATATAATATGCATTTTTATTTATTTAGAACTTTTCTATACCGACGTTCATGAATAGACATATCACATCGGTTTACATCGAACCAAGGTTAGAAAATATATATTACATCGAACAATGGATACATCGAACATGTTGGAAGTGATATGTTTGCCTCAGAAGGCTGTACTTTTGTGTATTCTTTTTTTCATGGAAATTCTGTTATAAATGCATAATGTGTGTGTGTGTGCATAGGGGGTGTGCAAGGCTGTTAAGTTTGTTTAGGGTAACACCTAATCCTCTTCCCTTGACCATCGATTCCATTGGGGGGTGGGGCGAGCTGTCTGGTTTTTTAAAATATAGATTGCTGGAGGGAGCTGTGCGTTTTTGATGGGCCCAGGACAAAGACTGAATGAATTTGGGGGGGGGGGGGAGGCAGTACAGTAATTCAGTCCGATATAGTATGGTGCGCTCAGTTATAAACCCCGCGAAAACTAATAGTGCTCATCAAATGCAAATGCATGTTGATGAGCACTATTAGTTAGTTGCCCGGAATACTGAAAGTAAAATGTGTGGCCAAGTCGTACAATTTACTCCTAGAAATTAATGCCTGCCAAGGGCAGGCTTAAAAATCTAAGCAACCCGGAAAAGTGTACAGAAAAGCAGAAAATACTGCTTTTCTGTACACCCTCCAACTTTAATATCCTAGGGATATTGTCTGAAGAATCAAAAAGTAAAAAAAAAAAAAAAAATCTGCCTACCGGTCAGTGGGTTAGAAAAATGGATGCTCAATGTTACCGGCATCCATTTTCCTAACCCATGGCTATTCGAAAACAGACGCCGGTAAAATTGAGCGTCGGTTGTCGGACCCGCTGACAGCCACCTCTACCGCTAATAAGGAGGCGCTAGGGGCGCGCTCTTGTTCCTCGTGCGACACCTCATTTAAATAGAGAATCGCACTTCCAGGAGAGGTGCCTGGGCGTGCGATGGGAGAGCGGGTGCTCATCACGGCGCGCGCGCTCTCCCATATGTTTTTACAATATCGGCCTGATTGTTCGCACAGGCTGAAAAAAAAGCTAGCACCAGCCCCAACTCAGGCACTGCGAGCCTGAAATGGAATCAGTGATCTAATGGTGAATGAAATCCCTAAGTACATTTGTTCATATACAGCAGACCTCTATATATACGTATATCTCTGCACCAATCCAGACAAGAGAATGGGAGTAGCATCATATTATTCTAGCAAAGTTTAATTAGTTGTAAAAAAATTCTACAAATTAATTGCGTAGAAATTGTATTTCTACAAGGCTAAAAAAAATGTTCAAAGAGCCAAGTGTTTCATATTACTGAGGTCCCTTAACCTTGTCTGAGGAAGGGGTTTTAGCAGTCCCGAAAGCTTGCAACGTGGAACACAGTTACTTTGCTGGTTGTGATTCCATCAAGACCACTGAACCATCCAGTCTCTCCAGAACCCTTCTGCAGCTGCTGAGTCTTGCACCGCACGTGTAGAGAACACTCTCCAGGCTCAGAGTGTCACAGAGACTCCCTAATTATTGATCTGTCTTCGGAATGATATTTTTTTCCTCTCTGGCTATTCGAGTGCTGCATAATTCCTCCCAGCGCGCCTCTCTAACTGCTGTCAGCTGCCAGCAGTTGTTTGGCCAGTGGATCCACTACAAGAATATTTGCCCCTGATCATTTTCATCAGCCCTAGGCAAGCTGAAAGTGCCTGGAGCGGTTTTTATCCCTGATGGGCTGACATGAATATCTGTATCCCCTGGAGAAGAGGATGATTAAAAAAAAAATGTAGGCAAACACCATAAGAATTCATGTGGTCTGTGATATTTTTTCTTGCATTAACTTAAGAATTATTCAAATATGTCCATGTACTTCAAGACCACATGGGTCCTCCTCATGTGCATCCTCATTTTTGGATAAATCTTGCCCTGGCCTGATAAAAGATCTTGCAGGCCACAAAAAAAATTCAAGTTTCCTGCAAGACCAGCATGGCTACAAGAACTCTGCAAATAAGTGAATCAAACTATTTATAACTTCTGGAATGATTTTTGTAATGGCTTCTTCCATCCAATGCAAATTGCATGCATAGTTTCATTAAATGGAACCATGAGCAGGGCTTTCTACCTGATCCAGGTCCCAGCTGATAGGCTGATCCGGTTCTGGTTTTGATTCATGGGATTTATGGACTTGTAGTTCTGTCCAATTTCTCAAAAAAAAAAAAAAAAAGGCAGGACTTAAAAATTCAGTGATTTCAAGGGATAAAATCAGAACCAGATCAGCCTGTGAGGGTTAACCTGGTTCAGATGTTAACCCTATGGAGCATGAGGTCAGACAGAGATGCCAAGGTGTGAGGCATATGACTCTTTCCTATCTTTGGAAAGTCATGGGCAGGGCCATTCTGCCTTAATTAAAACTCAAAACTTGGCTTTTCATTCAAGCTTTCTCTGAAGGATAATGCTCTCCGATTCCCCCCCCCCTCCCTGCCCCTCAAAAGGCCCTCGCTAGAGTCTTCCTCCCCTTTTAGGCCCCCTAGCAATCCCTTCCTGACTTACTAATGGTCTGACTTAGTTAATGCTCTGACTTTGTGAATGCACCATTATATAACTCTCCCTAACATGCCCCTCACGATACGGACTTATGGTATTTTATGCAGTTATTTCTTTGACCGTTACTCTTATTACTATTATTTTTACTCCATTATGCAATTGCTCTTCTGGTTTGTTTTTGTTTCTTGTTCCATGTACGGCCATACGGCAACAGTTCAGTTCTATGTAAACCGGTGCGATATGTATCCTATACAGGAACATTGGTATTAGGGATGTGAATCGTTTTAGGACGATTAAAATTATCGTCCGATAATTTTAATATCGTCTTAAACCGTTATGGAACACAATACAATAGAGATTCTAACGATTTATCGTTATAAATCGTTAGAATCGTGAGCCGGCACACTAAAACCCCCTAAAACCCACCCCCGACCCTTTAAATTAAATCCCCCACCCTCCCGAACCCCCCCCAATGACTTAAATAACCTGCGGGTCCAGCGGCGGTCCGGAACGGCAGCGGTCCGGAACGGGCTCCTGCTACTGAATCTTGTTGTCTTCAGCCGGCGCCATTTTCCAAAATGGCGCCGAAAAATGGCGGCGGCCATAGACGAACACGATTGGACGGCAGGAGGTCCTTCCGGACCCCCGCTGGACTTTTGGCAAGTCTTGTGGGGGTCAGGAGGCCCCCCCAAGCTGGCCAAAAGTTCCTGGAGGTCCAGCGGGGGTCAGGGAGCGATTTCCCGCCGCGAATCGTTTTCGTACGGAAAATGGCGCCGGCAGGAGATCGACTGCAGGAGGTCGTTCAGCGAGGGTTCCGGCGCCTCGCTGAACGACCTCCTGCAGTCGATCTCCTGCCGGCGCCATTTTCCGTACGAAAACGATTCGCGGCGGGAAATCGCTCCCTGACCCCCGCTGGACCTCCAGGAACTTTTGGCCAGCTTGGGGGGGGGCCTCCTGACCCCCACAAGACTTGCCAAAAGTCCAGCGGGGTCCGGAAGGACCTCCTGCCGTCCAATCGTGTTCGTCTATGGCCGCTGCCATTTTTCGGCGCCATTTTGGAAAATGGCGCCGGCTGAAGACAACAAGATTCAGTAGCAGGAGCCCGTTCCGGACCGCTGCCGTTCCGGACCGCCGCTGGACCGCAGGTTATTTAAGTCATTTGGGGGGGGTTCGGGAGGGTGGGGGATTTAATTTAAGGGTCGGGGGTGGGTTTTAGGGGGGTTTTAATGTGCCGGTTTTGTGATTTTACGTTTTTTTGATTTTTTTCACGATTTTTCACGATATTTTACCCCCCCCCAAACGGCAACAATACGATTCCCTCCCCCTCCCAGCCGAAATCGATCGTTAAGACGATCGAGGACATGATTCACATCCCTAATTGGTATATAAAAGTTATAAATAAATAAATAAATAATTGAGAATGATGGAGCTCATCACACATGGGGAACTTAAAAGTCCAGAAAGGATCTGCATACAGTTACTCGTTTTGGGAAAGCCCCTGAACACAGCTTTGATATGGGGTATTCAGAGAAAAACCTGTGTGCTGCCACGGACCATCTTTGAATCAGAGGCATTATTACAGAATTTTAATTCGAGCTATGGGAATGGAGAGCTTTTGGCCAGAATGCAGGGAAGAGTCAGATGCTCCCGTGTGAAAAATGTTCTTATCCCCACCGGCTGGGACAGCTGGATCCACGAGTGCGGCATATCTTGCATGCCAGCAGCTGACCGAGTGACAGTGAGCACGCTCAGACTGGTTGAGAACCAGAGGCAACCCTGCACAGCCTATGTAATCTTGCCTCACATCAGACCCCAGGGACAAGGACCCAGCTCCTCAAGGTTACCCTTTCCTACTTGTCTTCAAGCAGGCAGCAAGCTTTCCACGTCCTGATTATGCAGCACTGCTGAGTGAACCAGTGCAGAATTTTAGCCAGAATGTGGATCCCAATGCATGGTGGTAATTGTAGTCCCTGCTCCTACCATTTGAAAATCAGTGATGCAGGTATCAGAATGCAACAGGACGGAGGCTGTCAGAAATCTAGGGCAGTCCTAAAATAGCCTGCAAGGAACTGGGTCTCTTCCCATCTCTAATTATGGATGGGCAGATTTTGGACTGCATTGGACTGTGGCAGATCCAGATCTGCTTAATATCCAATAATACCCACATGCAGTTAAGGGAAACTCTTCTGCTTGGAAAAGTGAACGAACATATAAATTTAGAAACAGAGGACTATAATGAATGTCTGCCCCAATTTTCCTTACTGACCCCAGCTATCCTATGGCTTTCCTTTCACTTTCTCATAACCAAGGAGCTTTTGTGCTTCTCCTATCCTTTCTTGAATCATTTCTTACATAAATTATTTACAACATAGAAAGAAAAATCTACATATTTTGTGTTTATTTTTAAACAACTCAGTTTAGGGGTGCCGATTGAAAGAAGAAGCTTTCTGATGCGATACCTGTGTTGTTAAACCTGAGGTAAATGGCCTGGTGTACCACCAAATTGCTTCGACATCAAACGCAGTCAAAAAGAATCCACAGACCCTGACTCTGGTGTAGTGGCATTAGCACACTTCAGGATGATTCCTAAGGATTTATAGAATTCCGACACAACTCAATTAAAGTTACACGGAGACTATCATTCCCCATCTGACAACTTGCCTTGCAATTTTGGTTCTAAAGCAGCTGATCACGTGATGTTTAGTGTCTTTTGTTTTTATATTTTTAATGCTTGTTTTGATGTACTCTGCCTTGGATTGTGGATAAGGAGATTCTAAATCTTTTAAAATAAAGGGTCATCAGATATGACCCAGAACATTTCGAGTCGCTGGAGGTTGAAAATGTCCCATATTTCTTCCCCTGTTCTGTGTTTTCCCCAGTTATGTTGGCTCCTCACTGGCTCTGTGCTCTCATGTAATATTTCTCTCAAAGGGTTGACATGACATTGTCTACGGGTTATGGGGGCCAGTTGCCTCAAGCGTTTCCCGCAACAATTCTGTAACATGGATTCATGCACACGGTATCTTTTCAATTGTCCATGAAAAGCATTTAAAAAAATAAGACTGGCTGGGTTGGTGGACATTTCTGTACTCTCTGCAGAGGGAGTGTGGGGCTTGAGGTTTTTGACCTTTAACCTTTTGGGCTTTGCAGTGGATCTCGGAGGGGAGGGTCTGTGGTGAGCAGGTGAGGCCCCGCCGTTCTCTAATGCCATAACAATGTGGAGCACTTCGGCACACAGGGCCTGCTCTCTTGAGAACACACAGTGACTATTATTCAAGGCTGGGATTCGAAGTTGGTAAAGCCACAGACGACGGAGCAATTACAAGTAAAACACAGCCTTAATTTGGGACTTTTTTTTTTTTTTTTTTCCTGGCCTCTGGAAAGTTGACACCGGACGTAAATTACCCTTGGGTCTCATGGAATTGCTGAGATGGCCCCTCCCGGCTTTCATGCCAAACAAGTCCAAGCCAGATGTACAGTAAGAGTAAAGGGTTTTGTGTCTGTCTTAGAAACTTAGTGACAAACTTTTTTTTTTTTTGCACACAGGAATTCTTGACCGATGCTGAGATTAGGCGTACCATAAATAGCAGGACGGACCCTCCACCCCCATTCCCATGACAGCCATTATTTTGTTATTCACTTGTTGCCCCCAGAAGGATACAGTGCAATACACAGACTACGGGGCTGTTTTTAGTTCCATGGCTAGCTCATGTTGGAATAAAGACTGTTTGTTTTTATAAAGGTTTTGTGGAATGCTTTGCCATGCCAGAAATTGCAGCGATCAGGGTCATCTGGTGTTTGGATGTCTTTGGATAAATCCAGATTCTTTTGGTGATGAGGGCCTTCTGCACCGTAAAACTCTGAGGTCTGCCAAAACGTTCTGCCCAGGAGTAACTCTCCATGAGACAGAGCTGAATATGGCCCCCTATTTTCCTGCTTTCTCCCCACTACCCCAAAATTTTTTTCAGTTTTATGAAAAATCAGCCAGTAGCAATGATTCTCAGTAGCCATTCTTGCATCCCATGAATATACCAATCGAGTCACTAGTTTTTAGACTTAGAAAGGGTCTCCATCATTGGTTCAGGCTTGTTCTTTTCACACTATTCTTGGTAGGTATTTATATTTTTATAGACTAGGGCTTCTCAACCAGCCGCTGGGACAATCCAGTCAGTCTGGTTTTCAGGATATCCATAATCAGTATGCATGAGATAGATTTGCCTGCGCTGCCTTCACTGTATGCAGATCTATGTCATGCACACTGATTGTGGGTTATCATGAAAACTTGACCAGCAAGGTGTGTCCCCAAGGACTGTTCATAGAGTTTTGTGTTAGACATGAGGAGTCCTTGGTGTGAACCAAACAGGGCAGTGATTCTCATTTCCATTCATCAAGAGCCGCAACCTGGTCAGGTTTTCAGGATACCCCTAGAGAATATGCATGATTTTAATCCACATGCACACTGCCTCAATTGCATTGCAGATTGACTCGTGCATATTCATTAGTAGTATCCTGAAAACCTGACCTATTTGGGACCTTCGAGGACTGCAAATGAATACCACTGAAACAGGGGATCTCGTGTGCAGGGGCAGTTCCGTCATTAGGCAGGGTGCGGCAGTTGCCTGAAGCAGCAAAATTTTAGAGTGGCATCAACTGCCCCCCAAAAACATCTCTGCATTGGCTATCTCACCTTCTACAAGGCAAACAAAACAAAACAAAAATCGGGCTAATCAATTTCAGGCCACACAGTCAGTTATATTGTAACCCCCAGGGCAGGAGCAGGCTGGAACTGGGAACAACTGGCGCCTTCAGGCATGGCCTGTGCAGTAGAAAGCTCTTCTGCCCGACCAGCCCCCCTCCCCCTTCAGGTTCTGGAGGCTGGCAGGTCTTAACCAGGGGTGTTGTCACAAGAACTAGAAGGCAGCCACTAAGGGCAAAACAAAAGCAACAAAAGGCCAGCACACACAAGAACCAGACAAGGACAAGAAGTAGATAAAAACAGGAAAAAAAACCAAACAAACAAACACACAGAGATAGAAGGCCGCTATACTGGGGCCTAAGCAGGACACAGACTAAAGCTAGGATGCAAGAATGCGGTGGCTCCAACTAGAAGTAGGAAAGACTGCAAGCTGAGGGGATGTGAGTGAGAAGCAGTGGCATGTGGAGATATTATAGAGGGGAGTCAGTCTCACATTCTCAACCCCCTTTCCACTTCCATTCTCCCCCTGAGTCACCAGTATTCTCTCTCCCGTCCCCCCCGTCCCCCCAACCCAGTTATCCAGCAGTCTCGCTCCCTTAACCCTCTCTCCCCAAGTCACAAAAGGCACTTGGAACCCATATGGCATTAGGCCTATTGTAATATACTGGGTGTGGGCTTAGCCCTCGGAAAGCCATGAATAAAACAATTACAATATAGTAAACCTCTCATACCAAAACAGCACTAACTGCCAGCACTCAAACAGTAACAACCCTATCTATGAAAAGGCAACACTGCAAATATTACATCAGGTCCTAAAACACCAATACCTCCTATTAGGAAAACAGAATAAGCCAGGCTGCCTAAAAATACTTGTAAAATAAAAAAAATCTGTACAAAAGCTTTTAGAAAACTACTTGGGTCTCTTCTTCAGATATCAAATCAGAAACATTCACATCTAAGACGGGTCATATATTTTCTCTGTAATTCATATACAGTATGTCTGGATAATATTTAATAGATCCAGTAAAAGCTATCACAGCTTGCAAAGAATACAATTTACCCGAAAAGACAAATCTGCCATACAAAAAAAAAAAAATACTAACTCCCAAGACTTAAACAGTAACAACCTACCCAGGAAAGAGCAGCACTGCAAATATTATATTACATCAGAACCTAAAAAGCCAATAGACTTCCTATTGAAAATAGAACAAGCTGGACTACTATAGACACCCCCCCCCCCACACACACATACACACACGGAAACTATACACTGGCAGAATCCCTCATCTCAGTCACATAATATAGAACACACAGAGACCCTTACCAAATATAGAATAAGGGATCAACAAACAAAATCAAGAAATATAAAACATCAATCATAGTTAAACCATACAAATAAATTTCAAAACAGCTGATGAGCAGAACATTCAATAATTAAAATCTCATAACAATGTTTATACATTTCCCAAAACATTAATAAAATATTTCAAAACAGCAGACACATCAAATAACATCCATTAATGAAACTAATAAGGATTAAAAAAATCTCCCGCTCTCCATACCTGGGATTTTTTGATTTGCAGTCACCCTGAGATTGTTGGGCGGGGCACACAAACTTTCCTTCTCTCACACACACTCCCCCTCTCTCTTTCTGCCTCACACACATGCTTACATATAGGCTTTCTCTCCCTCTTTCACAGATACACACACGTGCTCTCACACACACACTAACACAAGGCTCTGTCTTCCTCACAAACTCATGCTCTCATACACTTGCCCTTTCTTTCTCACTCACATGCACAAGCTTACACAGAGGCTCTCTCTTCCTCACACTTTCACACACATAGATACACAGGTTCTCACATGCACCCTCTCTCACACATAGACTGTGTGTGAGAGAGAGAGGGGGCTTTCTTTCCCTCTCATGCACATACATAAACACAATGTTGACTCTCTCAAGCACGTACATGCTCTGACATGCATACCCTCTCTCTCTCACACACACACACACACACAGGCTCTCACACATACCCCACTTCTTTCACACACACATGCAATCTCTCTTTTTCTCACACACACACACACACACACACACACACACACACACACACACCATCTCTCTCTCCCACACATATTGGCTGTCACATACATTCTCTCTCTCTCTCTCTCTCTAAAACACTCACACAAAACAGGCTCCTCTGGGCATTTTCTTCGAGGCTGTGCTAGGCCTCTTCTTCAGCTAACACGGAATGGGGTCCGTGATGGCTTGCTGCGAGACTGGGCCCACAGCAGCCTGCCAGGCCACTTTCTCATCGACCATGGTATGGGATCCATGGCAACTTGCCAATC